>NW_020948774.1:217305-239734 GCF_900497805.2 Vombatus ursinus
ACCCCACCGGACCCTGTTCCCTTCCCGGCACCCCACCGGACCCTGTTCCCTTCCCGGCACCCCACCGGACCCTGTTTTGTAACCGGACAGTATAAATATCTCAGATGAAACCCTCGGCGGTACGGCCCCTGGGATGCACGCCTGGGGTCCGTCGCCGGCCGGCTCAAATAAACGCGCTCTCGATTAAAGTCAATTGGGTGTGATGCTCTGATTTCTCTCGGGCGTCCAGTTCACTGGGTTAGATCTTTATTCCTTCTGACATTGATGCTGAATTAGCTACAACACCTGACATAGACTCAATACCCAGATGCCTGACTTTTCAAAATTCACAAAGTCTATATTCATGGGTCTACATGTTGGTCTTAAGAGAAGAAGGCCCAAAGCTTCTCCCCTTACAATATTTTCTTTCATTGATCAAACTAAGAGCAAAAGGTCCTACCAACAAGGAAGCTAAGGCCTATTGAAGTTCCACAACTGAAGTTCACAACTGTAGCTGGTCAAAGAGGCTGATGTCTACCACATGATTAGCAGATTGCAACCAGTTACAGAATGTCTATGCTTGCTCCAAAGTCTCTTCAAGGAACTTCTATTACAAATCATTATGACTCTCTCAGAAGCAGGCGCCCCAGGGTCTTTCATGTAAGAAGTTACATGAATGGCACTCTGTGTAAGTGCAATCCCCCATTATACAAAAAACATACTTGAAGCATAAATATTCACAAAGAGTTGAAATAAGGAGAAAAATAACTATTTATTGTGTTTCCAGTGAAATAAAAAAAAAGCAGGAATGACAATCATGATTTAATACAAGGCAGTAGTAAAAATAGATATGCTTGAAAGAGAAAAACAGGAAACTACATTGTGCTTAAATGCACATAAACATAGAAATAATATCAATACTTAATATTTATGCACCAAATAGCATAGCATCTAAATATTTAATGAAAAAGTTAATCACCTCAGAGAAACAGATGACAAGTGGAAATAAGCATAGTATAGTCTTACATATATGTGTAACTGCATATGTGTATATATGTGTATGTTTATAGATATCTGTCTGTGTGTGTATCTGTGCTTAATTATAGCCTTCTTGTGGGAGGGAGGGGAAAAATAAAGTAAAAAGTGCACTGCAGAGAATAAAAGAAAACCTACAAGGAAGCAAAGAAAAGCTGGACAGATTTGAAAACAATGTGTAGTATTTTCTTATATAGGTTTTCTTGAAATGGAAATTTATTGCTTTATGTTAAATCTCTCTTATATTCTGCTGTGTACATGGCAATGTTTTTTTTTTCTTTTGTCATTTTGTATTTAAGTGTAGAATAAATTTTTAAAAGTTAATCAAATAACAGGGAGAAATAAAAAACAAAACTTTAATAGTTGGGCAATTCAATTTACCCCTTTCAGACCTAAACAAATCTAACAATGACATAAACAAGAAAGAAGTTTTTTCAGTTATTTTTTCAGCCAACTCTTAGTGTCCCCATTTGGGGTTTTCCTTACAAAAATACTAGAGTAATTTGCAATTTCCTTCCCCAGCTTATTTTACTGATAAGGAACTGATGCAAACAGGGTTAAATGACTTGCCCAGGGTCACACAGCTAACAAGTGTATGAGGCTGGATTTGAACTCATGAAGATGAGTCTTCCTAATTTCAAGCCCAGTGCTCTATCCACTGAGACACCTAGCTGCCTTAAAAGAGAAGTTAAAGACCTATATAGATTTTTAGGAAAGAAAGATATAATATTTTCCCAAATGACTGAATTGAAAGGAGTATACATATTTCTCAGCTGTGCATGGCAACTTTACAAAAAAAAAAATTACCATGTGCTGGGGCATAAAAAGCTCATAAATCCAAAAACAAAAAAATGGTAAACATATGCCTTACTAGCCACAATACAGTGAAAATCATAATCCATTAAGGACTTCTAAAGAAAGAATTTAAACTCAATTCAAAACTAAAAATGCAGTAGGTGAAATAACAAATCCTAAAAATAATAGAGCATTTCATCACAGAAAATGACAATGAGACAGCATGCCAAAATGTTTGCAACATAGCCAAAAAAGTCTTTAGGGAGAAATTTATATTTTTAAATACTTCTATCAACAAAAAAAGAGAAAGAATAGATCAATGAAAGGAAATCATTAAAAAACTATTTTGACAAATTATATGCCAAAAAATCTAGTCATTTCAATTAAATGAATATTTATCACACTATATGATACTCAGTATAAAAAACCAAGAAATAGAAAGTTTAAGTAACCTATTCTCAGAAATAGAAATTCAACAAGCCATAAAGGAACTCACAAAGAGGGGGAAACCCATAGCAGATGGATTTACAAGAGAATTTAATGAAATATTAATTATGATGAAATAATATATATATTATTATAATATTAATTAAAATTATAAATAATTATAAATTATTATAAAAAATTATAAATAATGAAATTATTTATAATTATAAATAATGAAATTATAAATAATGAAATAGTAATTTCATCAGAGTAGTAAGATATAAAGGAAACCCATAAAAATCACCAGCCTTTCTGTACATTACCAAAAAAATTTATCAGGACAAGGTAGGAGGTAGAGAGAGCCAAGATGGCAGAGTAGATACAGCAACCCAGCCAAGTTCTCTCAAAATTTTCCTCTAAACAACTTTAAAATAATGTATCAAATGGAATTCTGGAGTGGCATAGCCAACAAAGGTCCAAGTGAGACATTTTTCCAGCTCAAGACAACTTGGGTGATTGGAAGGAGAGGTGTGTGACACCAGGGTGGGAGTTGGCCTAGACCTCACATGGCAGCAGCATTAGGGGTGAGCCTTGGAGGTGGCTGCTATAGCAGCAGCTTTAGGAGCTTTCACACTAGAGATGTTCTAGTACAGAGAGGAGCCCTGGCACTTGCAGCTGAAGGGAAACAGGAGCGCTTCCCAGTAAAGGTAAAGACCAGAGTCAGATCAGGAGAGCAGTGACCACACCTCTTCCCAGATCACACTACTTGAGAAGCACCAAAAAATTTCAGATCCCCAGAACTAGCTCTGAAAAGAGCAGCTTGAAAAAGCCTGAAGCTTGGGACAGTGCCATGCAACCCCGAGGTGAGCAGAGCCCATGTTTGACATAAAATTCAAAGTCAAGAAATAGGCTGAAAATGAGTCAACAACAAAAAAGAATATAACCATAAAAAGCTACTATGGTGACAGGGAAGATCAAGACAAACTCAGAAGACAAGAATGTGAGAACAGCTACAAGCAAAACCTCAAAGAAAAAAAGTACAAATTGGACCCAACAAGAATTCCTGGAAGAGCTACGGAAAGCAACGAGAATAAGTGGGAAAGGAAAGGAAAAAAATGGGAAAAGAAATGAGTGATGTGAGAAAATTATGAAAAGAGAATTAACAGTTTGGTAAAAGAGGCACCAAAAAATACTGAAGAAAATAACCTTAAAAAAAAAAAGCAGAATTTGGTCTAATGGTAAAAGAGGTGCAAAAATTCACTGAAGAAAAGAACTCCTTACAAACCAGAATTAGTCAAATGGAAAAAGAGGTACAAAAGCTCACTGAAGAAAATAATTCCTTAAAAACTAGAATTGGGCAAGTGGAAACTAATGACTCCATGAGACATCAAGAAACAATAAAACAATGTCAAAAGAATGAAAAAAATAGAAGAAAATATGAAATATCTCACCAGAAAAACAACTGACCTGGAAAATAGATCAAGGAGAGATAATCTAAGAATTATTGGATTACCTGAAAGTCATGATCAATAAAATAACCTAGACATCATATTTCAAGAAATTACAAAGGAAAACTGCCCAAATAGCTTAGATCCAGAGGGCAAAGTAGAAACTAAAAGAATCCACCAATCACCTACTGAAACAGATCCCAAAATGAAAACTCTCAGGAATATTATAGCCAATTTCCAGAAGTATTAGGTCAAGGAGAAAATATTGCAAGATGCTAGAAAGAAACCACTAAAATATAATGAAACCACAGTCAAGATCAAACAAGATTTAACAGCTTCCACACTAAAGGAATGGAGGGCTTAGAATATGATGTTCTGGAAGGCAAAGGAGGTAGTATGACAACCAAGAATAACCTACCCAGCAAAACTGAGTATAATCATTGGGGGTGGGGGGGTGGGGGGCAAGAATGGATATTTAATGAAACAGTGGACCTTCTAGCATTTCTAATGAAAAGACCAGAGGTGAATAGAAAATGACATTCAAATGCAAAACTCAAGAGAAGTATAAAAAGATAAACATGAAAGAGAAATAATAAGGGATTTAATAAGGTAAAACTGTTTGCATTCCTATATTGGAAGATTATACAAGTAACTCCAAAGAACTTTATCATTATTAGGGCAGTTAGAAGAAGGGCAAGGATGTGAGTTGATTATGTTGACATGATTTCAAAACAAAATGAACAGGTGAGAAAGAGGGATGCACTGGGGGAAGGGCAAGGGAGAGGAAGAAAAGGAAAGTATTTCACATAAAAGAGGCACTCAAGGAAGAATTTTTACAGTGGAGAGGACAATGAGGTGGGGATGGAGGGCAATGCTTGAACCTCACTCCCATCAAAATTGGCTCGAGGAGGGAAGAATATATACACATTCAGTTGGGTATAGAAATATAGCTTACCCAACAGGAAAGTGGAGGGGAAGAAGACCAGAGAAAGTTGGAGGTGGTGATAAAAGGGAGGGTGGATTAAGGGAGGCAGTAGTCAGAAGCAAAACAAACTTTTGTGGAGAGACAGGTGAAAAGGAGTTAGAGAGAGAGAGAAGGATATACAGAAGAAAATAAGGTGGAGGGAAATGCACAGTTGGTAACCACAATTGTAAATGTGAATGGGATGGATCCACTCATAAAATGGAAGCACATAGCATAATGGATTAGAAAACAGAATCGAACAATATGTTGTTTACAAGAAACACACTTGAAACAGATACAGATTAAAAAAAAAAACTCAGAGACTGGAGCAGAATCTATTATGCTTCAGTTCAGGTTTTAAAAAAAAGGCAGGAGTAGCAATCATGATCTCAGAAAAAGCAAATGCAAAAAAAAAATTAAAAGAGATAATCAAGGAAACTACTTTTTGCTAAAAGGTACCATAGACAATGAAGTAATATCAATACTAAACACATTCACCAAATGGCAGATCATCCAAATACTTAAATGAAAAGGTAAATGAGTTACAGGAGGAAAAGAAGGTAAAATTATACTAGTGGAGGACCTCAGCTTTCCCCTTTCAGAACTAGATAATGCTTATCGTAAACTAAATATGGAAGAAGTTAAGGAGATGAATAGAAAAAGTTAGATATGATAGACCTCTGGAGAATACTGAATGGGAATAGAAAGGGATATACCTTTTTTCTCAGCTGTGCATAACACCTTCACAAAAATTGACCATGTATTAGGGCGTAAAAACCTCACAAATAAATGCAGAAAAATTAAATGCACCCTTTTTGGACCATAATACAATAAAAATTGTATTCAATAAAGGGTCTGGGAAGCACAGATTGAAAATTAATTGGCAGCTAAGTAATATAATCTAGAAGGATGAGTGGGTCAAAGAACAAATCATAGAAACAATCAATAATTCCATTAAAGATAGTGACAACAATGAGACAACATACCAAAATTTGTGGGATGCAGTCAAAGCAATACTTAGGGGAAAATTTATACTTCTAAATGCTTATATCAAAAAAGAGAAAGAGCAGCTCAATGAATTGGACATGTAATTAAAAAAAAAACTAGAAAAAGAACAAATTAAATATCCCCAAATAAACACCAAAATAGAAATCCTGAAAAGTCAAAGAACAAATTAATAAAATTGAAAGTTAAAAAAAATTGAACTAAAATTAGGAACTAGTTTTATGAAAAAAAAAAAAACAAAATAGACAAACCAATGGTTAATTTGATTTAAAAAAAATACCAGTATCAAAAATGAAAAGGGTAAATGCACAATCAATCAAGATGAAATTAAAGCAATTATTAGGAGCCATTTTGCCCAACCTTACACTAATAAAATTGAGGACTGAAATAAAGTGGATAAATATATATAAAAATATAAATTGTCCCAGGTTAATAGAAAAGGAAATAGAATGTTTAAATAACCTTATCTTAGAAAAAGAAATTGAACAAGTTCTGTAAGAAAAAAATCCCCAGATGGATTAACAAATGAATAATGCCAAACATTTAAAGAATAATTCATTCTAATGCTATATAAATTATTTGAAAAAATAGGTAAAGAAGAGTCCTACCAAATTCCTTCTATGGCATAAATTTGGTTTTGATATCTAAACAAGAGAGCAAAAACAGAAAAAGAAAACTAATTTCCCTAATGAATATTGATGCAAAAATTTTTAAATAAAGTACTAGCGGGGGATTACAACAATATATCATACACTATGACCAAGTAAGATTTATACCATGAATACAAGGTTCAGTGTTAAGAAAACTATCAGTATAATTGATCATGTCAATAACAAAAACAACAAAAATCATTATTATCTCAATAAATGCAGAAAAAACTTTTGACAAAATAGACCATTCCTATTAAAAACACTAGAAAGCATAAGAATAAATAGAGCTTTTCTTAAAATGTTAAGTGGTATCTATTTAAAACCAAGAGCAAACAGTATCTGTAATGGAGGTAAACTAGAAGCCTTCCCAATTAGATCAAGGGTGAAGCAAGGAATTCCATTTTCACCACAATTATTCAACATTGTATTAGAAATGTCAGCTGTACAGAACCAGGAGAACATTGTACACAGTGACAGCAATATTATACAATGATCAACTGTGAATAACTTAGCTATTCTCATATATACAATAATCCAAGATAATTCCAAAGAACTCATGATAAAAAATTCTATCCACCTCCAGAGAAAGAACTGAGGGAGGCTGAATACAGATTGAAGCATACTCTGTGTGACCCTGGGCAAGTCACTTAACCCCAATTGCCTTAACAAAACAAAAAACAAACAAACAACAACAAAAAACAAAAAAACAAAAAACAGATTGAAGCATACTATTTTTCACTTTATTTTTTTTCTGGGGTTTTTATTTGGTGGGTCTGGTTTTCTTTCACAACATGAACTAATATGGAAACATGTTTTGCACACATATAACCTGTATCAAATTGCTTGCTGTCCTAGGCAGGAGGGGAGGGAGGGAAGGAGAGAATTTGGAACTCAAAAAATTTTTTAATGAATATTAAAAATTATTTCCACGTGTAATTGGGAAAAAATAAAGTATTATTTGAAAAAAATGCTATCTATAGCAATAAGATAAGAAAAAGAAATCGAAGGAATAAGAATAGGCCACAAGGAAATGAAACTATCACTCTTTACAGACAATATGATGGTATATTTAGAGACTCAATTAGAAACTAGTAGAAATAATTAACAACTTTAGCAAAGTTGCAGAATATAAAATAAGTCCACAAAAATCATCAAAATTTCTATATATTGTCAGTAAAACACAGCAGGAAGAAATAAGAGAAATTTCTTTTAAAATAACTGCAAATAGACAGCTAGGTGGCGCAGTGGATATAGCACAGCCCTGCAGTCAGGAGGACCTGAGTTCCAGTCCAACCTCAGAACATACAAACTATGTGACTCTGAGCTAGTCACTTAACCCTGATAGACTCCAATAAAATAAAATAACTGCAGACAATATAAAATATTTGGAAGTCTACCTGCCAAGACAAACCCAGGAACTCAATCACAATACAAAATAAAATACTTTTCACACAAATAAAAACAGATCTAAACAATTGGAGAAATATTATGGATAGGCCAAACCAATATAATAAAAATGACCATTCTACTTATATTAATTTGCTTATTCAGTGCCATATAAATCAAACTACCAAAGAATTATTTTAAACTACCAAAGAATTCTAGAAAAAAAATAACAAAATTAATCTGGAAAAGCAAAAGGTCAAGAATCAACGAAAAAAAAAGTGAAGGAAGTTGGCCTACCAATAACAGATTTCAAACTATATTACAAACAGTAATCATCAAAACAATCTTGTACTGATTAGGAAATAGAATGGTGGATCAATGGAATAGATTAGGTACATAATACAGAGTAGTAAATGACTGTAGTAGTATAATATTTGATAAATCCAAAGATCCAAACTTTGGGGGCAAGAGCTCACTATTTGACAAAAATTACTGAGAAAATTGGAAAACATTTTGGCAAAAACTAGGCATATACCAATATTTCACATCTGGTACGTGATTTAGATATCAAGAGTGATATAAACAAACTAGGGGAGCATAGGGAATTTTACCTGTCAGATCTATGGATAAGGGAAGAGTTTATGACCAAGCAAGAGATAGTGATGAAGAGATAGGAAGTATAATGGATAATTTTGATTACAGGAAATTAAAAAGGTTTTGTCCAAACAAAATCAATACCATGAAAATTAGAAGGAAAGCAGGAAACTGGAAAAAAAATTTTACAGAAAATTTCTCTAATGAGGGCCTCATTTCTCAAATATATAGAGAATTGTATCTAATTTCTAAAAATAAGAGCCAATCCTCAATTAACAAATAGTCAAAAGATATGAACAGGTAGTTTTCAAAAGAAGAAATCAAAGCTATCCATAGTCATTTGAAAAAATACTCTAAATCAATAATAATAAAAGAAATGTAAGTTAAAACAACTCTAAGGTATCATGTCATACCTGTCAAATTAGTTAACATGAAAGTAAAGGGAAATGGTAAATGCTGGAGGGTTTGTGAAAAAATTGGGACATTAGTGCATTGTTAGTGTTATGGACTAGTCGGACCATTTTGGAGAACAACTGGAACCATGCCCAAAAGGCTATAAAATTGTCTATTTCCTTTGACCAAACAGTATTGCTATTAGGTCTGTATCCCAAAGAGATCAAAGAAAAAGAAAAAAGGCTTATATGTACAAAAATATTTATAGCAGCTCTTTTTGTGATGGCAAAGAACTGGAAATTGAGGAGATGCCCATCATTTGGGGAATGACTGAACAAATTGTGGTATATGATTGTGATGGAAATTTATTTTGCTATAAGAAATGACAAGTAGAATGGTTTCAGAAAAACCTGAGAAAACTTATATGAATAATGCAGGGTGAAGTGAGCAGAACCAGGAAATCATTGTAAACAGTAACAGCAATACCATAAGATGAACACCTGTGAAAGACTTACGTACTCTGATCCAGGACAATTCTGTGTTGTTTTCAGTTGTTTTTTTTACAAAGCAATGAGGTGAAGTGACTTGCCCAGGGTCATACAACTAGTAAGTATCAAGTGTCTGAGAGCAGATTTGAACTCAGGTTTTCCTGAATCCAGGGCCAGTGCTCTCTCCACTGCACCATCTAGCTGTCCCTTGATCCAGAACAATTCTGAAAGATTCATGATGAAAAATGCTATCCACCTTCTGAGAGAACTGATGAACTCTGCATGCGAATTAAAGTATAATTTTTTCACTTTATTTTTCTTGCTTTTTTGGGTAACATATGGAAATATGTTTTGCATAATTTCTTAAGTACAATTGATATCATTTCTTACCTTCTCGATGAGTGGGTAAAGAACTGGAGGAAGAGAGAGAATTTGGAACGCCAAAAAATTTTTGATGAATGTTAAAGATAAAAACACCATTTCCATGTACAAAGTAGTGTATAAAAAGAAGACTGTATATGAAACTATGAATCTATCCTGCACAGCTTGCTTCTTTAAAAGTATATCATACGTTCAATGTATTACTTTCAAAATTATCCTACTTTCCTCTGCTTTCTTCTAAACTTCTTTCTGTACCTTTCTGTGCATAAAAAAAAAGTTCCAATGGTCTTTTTTTGGCATGACTATTGCTAACTCCCCTCACCTTTTCAGTCATGCCTCCTCCTTTCCCAGTTAAATAGATCAAATAGTCTCTGGCCTCACCCTCCAGGGTTAGACCAGCTATATCTCCCTATCAGGATTCTAGCCCCCCCCCCAAGGAATTGAGGATAACTTCTCTACTGCTACCCACTTGAGCCACCATTCTGGCTGTATTCACCTCACTGACAGCTGCCAATAACTAGTGTCCCAATTCCACTTCCCCAATTAACATAAATTAGATTTTACAAAGGGATATTTATTTTAAATATGTAGCAAGTATGAAAGTACCAACGTTTCTCCCCCCAACCCGGACACTTCAGAGGCACACTATCTCCTATACCACCTCCATCTTTAGGGAAAGTGGATTCAGATTTAACTCAATTCCTACATAGCATTGATCCCACCAAGTTCATGTCCAAATTTGGCATCAATCCTGGATGAGTTCTCATCTCAGCTACCACTAGTCTGGCTACAAAATCTGGCATAGACCCAACCCCCAGACTCATGAACTCCAGGATGATTCACTCTTCTGAATTCAACTCAAAAGGTCTTAGCCTCCAACTTCCCATACCTAATACCAAAGAACAAATACCTTTAAGGCTCATATTCATGGGGCCACAAGTTGGCTTCAGGACCTAAAGCCTTTTCCCTTATAGCAATGTCTTTCATCTGACACCATCCATTAGCAAAAGAGTTAAAAAAAGGGAAGAGATCCACCCAACAGAAAGAGAGAGAGAGAGAGGCCAAGGGGCTATGTTTGGGTACTGCCTTTTGAAAGCACTCCCAGTTCTTCTAAAACTGTAGCTTAGCAAAGAAGCTGCTATTCACCACCTGGTTAGCAGATCTGAACTAATTACATAATATCTGCACGTGCTCCAAAGTCTTCAAGGCACTTCGAATACACAGCATTATGATTGTCCCCAAAACTCTATTCCTCCTCCAAATGGAGAATTACATCATCAGTATTCTGTGCACTCTTGTAAGGATTGCTGTCATTGGTCAGTCCTCTATCACATTAAAAAGCACCAGGTGGGGCAGCTAGGTAGTACAGTGGATAGAGCTCCGGTCTTGGAGTCAGGAGGACCTGAGTCCAAATCCGGCCTCAGACACTTGACATTTACTAGCTGTGTGACCCTGGGCAAGTCAGTTAACCCCAATTGCGTCACAAAAAAAAGCACTTTGTAACAAATAAACATAGTCAAGCAAAACAAATCTACATAATGGTGATGTCCAAAAAATGGTTACCTCTTTCTCTATCTTGAGTCTATCACTTTTCAAAAAAATAGTTCCATGAAAGGAAAGGCAAGATGTCAACCACCATATGAGAAATTCTTTAAGTCACTAATAATAAAAAAATGCAAATTAAAACAACTCTAAGGTTTTATTTTTCTCTCATCAGATTGTCAAAGGTGACAAAAAAGGAATGTAACAAATGTAGAAAGGGCTGAAGGAAGACAGGTACACTAACGCACTGTTTGTGGACCTATGAATTGGTCTGATCATTCTGGAAAGAAAGTTGGAACTTTAACAAAACATAACTTTTGCATACTTGTGCATAACTTTTGACCCATTGATACCACTACTAAGCTTATACCTCAAAGATGGGGGTGGGGGGTGAGGAAGGAAAGAACCTGTATTTACAAAAAATATTTATAACACCATATTTTGTTGTAACAAGGAACTGAAAACAAAGTGGGTAATCATCCATTGGGTAATGGCTGAACAAATCATGATATGTTAATGGAATGGAATACTAATCATCTATACAAAATGACCAAAAAGATGAATTTAGATGTAGTCTTTTATAAGCTCTGAGAACCCTCAATCCAACTCACATACACTGATCAATTATAACCCTGAGCAAGGTTAACAATAGATGTTCCCCTGAGGAGTTGAGGGTATCTTTCTCTAAAGCTATCCCCTTGAGCCCCTAATATGCTGGGTTTTCCTGAATATAACTTGCCAATCATTAGTGATCCATTTTCATTTAACCAATTAACACCAATTAACTTTTCACAAAGAGATATTTATTAACTATAGCAAGGACAAAACACTAGGTCACAATACTATATACCATATACTGCCTCAACCACTTGGAAGAGTGGGTTCAAACTGAACTCAGCTTACTCACTAACATGTTCACTTCCAAATTACGGCAAAAGCAATGAATGGATGAATCTTCGTCTCTGCTATGGCTGGGCTGGGTCAAGCAGGTCACACCATGCTAAGTTTCCTGCACTATCTCAGCATAAATTCAGCATCATAGATTTCTGGCTCAATATCCTGACTCTTCAAAGCTCGAAGAGTTGTAACTATCTCCAAAACAACTCTGTTCCAAATCAAGAAGACTAGACAAAACAGAGACAAAAGCAACAGCAGGGTCACATGATGGCAGCCCACCAAGGGCTTACTTACAATAGTCCTTGCCTCCTTATTTAAATACAGTCAGGCAAGAAAGAGGAAGAGAAAAAAGCTTATCACCTAAGCAAAAATCTGTCCCTTCACAACCTGATTAAAAAACCAAAACCAGTTACAGAATGTTTGTAAATGCTCCAAACTGGGAAACAGAACCCCTTCCACTACACATCATCTTGCCTTTCCAGTAACAGGCTCCTCAGCCTGGGGATGGGAATGCCCATTGGCCAGATTCAAATTACAAAAAAGTACATGGGAGGACTGTATGAAGCGATAAAGAGTGAAGTGAGAAGAACCGGGAGAACCATTTATACAATGACTACAATCTTGTAAAGAAAAGCAATTGAAATTCTTAAGAATAATGATCAGTGCAATGAATAATTAATACTTCAGAAGCCCAATGTTGTATCAGGATTCCTACCTCCTAGCAGAGAGGTGATGGATTGTAAATGCAGAATGAAACATACATTTTCAGACTTGGCCAGTGTGTGGATTTGCTTTGGTAGACAATAATTATTAGTTACAAAGAAGGACTTTTTTTTATGGGGAGGGATAATTTAGGAGTGGGGGGCATGATTGTGATCTTTTTTTTTTTTTTAAGAAGGAAGATGAGGAGGAATAGAGGGGAAAGAGTGGTAGTAATACTTTAAAAAAAGAAAGGAAAGTGTCAATGAATCATTATACAAATAAATAGAAGAAAGCAGAAGAAAGTTCAGAAGGGGATAGACAAATAAACAGGGCAGTGTTGGAACAACCTCGTTAAATTTTAAATATAAAAAAAAAAAAACAAACCAAGCCCTATGTAGTGGAAATTTGTGGTTTCATATGCACTCCTTTTTTTCTGTTCTTCATTTTATGGGGAAATGTTCATATCTGTTGTTTGTCAAGTTCATAATAATAACAGGCAATTTAAAAAAAATGTCACCTCTCTCAATAGGCTAACCTTTAGACAAGAAAAACAATCTCGCATCGAGATCAGTTGTGCCAGTGAGACTTAGTTTCAGCACTAGCTTCAAATGGGGACTATACCACCTTCCCAGTTCCAAGCCTGCCTTTCTGCCTCCCTCTCACCCAGACTTTCCTTCCCAAGTTGGAGCTAACCAGCTGTTTCCAATGATCTGCTTTGCATTTAAAAGTAGCTTGGCCCTTTAAGAGCAGAAGCCGACCTCCACCACCCCAATCACCTTCCTCTCTCTCCTCCCCTTTTCCTCTCTCCCCTCCCCACCCCAACCACCCTTTTGAAGTAACTGGAGTTGAAAAGTTCCAAGTGGTGAGATCTAAGAGTTGTCTCTTTGCTTTTCCAAAGGCCACATGTGGATCACAAGTGTGGGAGGGAGAGTCAAAGGTCACATGGCTAGCCAGAGACACTTCTAGATGAAAATGGGTTGATCAAATAAGAAACATGGTGCCTAGAGGAGGAAAGAGCCTGGAGGAGGACCAGGACCTGGACCCAGACAGGGAAAGGACTAGATGGAAGACCCTTCCTGAATCTCGGTTTGATGGAGTAGATAGAGCTGACCAGCTTAATGATCTGTGCCCTGGCAGAAGAAAGGTTCTTACTCCATCATCACTCTCTAAGATCCCATGATTCCCACATTGTTATTAGATCCTACTTTTCCTGGTGTTTCCTCTCCGAACTGTATATTCAGGATAATTCAAATATCGTTCCTCCTGTGCCATTTATTTCTTCTTCGAATTTGGTCCTAGAAGGCAGTTGTTTCTAGTTAAGAAAAAAGAGGCTTGGAGAAACTCAAAAGAGGCTCAGGGGAGGAGATAAATAGCTTGCCAGAGGTCTTCCATAAAGTCAATGGAGTGGATAGGAACCCAAGAGGCTTTCTTTCAAGTTAGAGTTATACTGACCAGCCTAACACAGAGCCACTCAGAGAATGAATGTAGACTGAACCAAAGACTAGGTCTGGTAAGAGATCTAAGTGGTGCTGTGTTAAATATGAGTGGAAGAAAGCTGCTGAGGAAGACAGCTTTGATACAGATTCAGGAATGTCTAAACACAGCCTGTTTTTTGGAGTCTGAGACCTTCCTTTGAAAGGAGGGTGAGCACTGCTTCCGTAAAATGTATAGAGTGGTAGCTCTATTAATGAATGTATTTCAACAACAGAAACTGGTTTCAGTTTCACCTTCAACATTTGCTACCTGCATAAATTTGGGCAAGTAATTTAATCTTTCTGTACCTCAGTTGCTTCATGTGTAAAATGAAGGTTTTGGGTCAAATGACCTCTTCTACTTCCAAATCTACAATCCTATGGACAGACTTCATTGTCAGAAACTTCACTATCAGAGGTAGGGTCCAGGGACAGAGAAGGAATTTAGGTAGCCAGGTGGGACAGCGGGTAGACTTGGAATCAAGAAGACTTGAGTTTGAATTCCACCTTCTACATTTACTAGCTGTGTGACCCTGGGCAAATCACTTAATCTCTCTCAGTCTCAGTTTCCTCACCTGCAAAATGGGGATTTATTATTGTGAAGCTCAAATGGAGTAATATAGGTAAAGTGTTTTGCAAACCAAAAAGTGCTAGCTATTATTAACTTCAAGTCCATTTTGGCATCATGCCTGACTCCTGAGCCAAATGTAATTGAAGAGGGACTTGTCCTAGGATATGGATTCATTCTCTGCCTGAGCTGGGTCAGGTATTCCCTTCTGATCTTCTACTCAAAGGAAACTGCTTTGTCTTAACCTATGACACAGAGGTCATATATGATCATCACTCTGTCCTGGACAGCCTTATCATCAACCCCACTTTCAAAAGTCCTGCTCTTGAGAAAATGTTATTATCTCCTTTTGCACCAACTCTGTCATTTATTACTGGTAAGACTTGAGCAAGCCTCTTTAACTCTCCAAGTCTCCATTTCTTCATCTGTGAAATGAGGAGGTTTCAGGAGATGAGCTCCAAGGTTCCCTACAACAGTCCCAGAATAGTCAGCTACCAAACACATTGACACATCACCGAGAAGATCTGAAATTTCCCCTGATGCTCTCAGAATCTAACCAACTTTGTTAGAAGGAGCTTTATTCTCAGAGGACTTGATCACTGAGGCAGGACAGTAGGGTGACAAAGGAGATATTTCCTAGTCACCTAGAAATGGAGAAAGTTCTGCTCAGGCCATAGCCATGAAGGATCATAGAATTAGAAGGGACCTTAGGGGATCACCCAATCCAATTTTTACCTGAAGCATGGATTCCTTCTACAATATCTCCATGGTCATCCGTGGTAAAAGACTTGAAAAACAAACAAACAAAAAAGAAAGGGGCAGCTAGGTGGCACAGTGGATAGAGCACTGGCCCTGGAGTCAGGAGGACCTGAATTCAAATCCCACATCAGACACATGATATTCACTAGCTGTGTGACCCTGGGAAAGTCACTTAACCCCAATTACCTCACCAAGACAAACAAACAAACAAACATGATAAAAGACTTGGGAAAAACCCTAGAGGGGGACATAAGGAATGCTTTCCAGCAGGTCTTTGTCATAGTAACTCCTTGGTCTCATGAACTAGAAATTCAGGAGCAGAAAATATTTGAACGATGTTGAGTAGCTAGAAGATACTCATTAGACTCAGAGATAGGGGGAGGAAAGAAGGCTTTGGAAAATAATATGGCTTAACCTGAAATAGCATTTCCAAATGAGACCTCTGAGGTTCACACAGAGTGGGAGAGATGCCCAGGTGGGAGACATACATATGGTTGCAAAGATGTACCCCCACATAAGGCTAGGAGATGTTCACACAGCTGCAGAGAGGCCCTGAGAGCCTCACTGCCCTGAAGGCAGCCATCTGGCCTCCCGCTTAAGAGGCAACAAGAAAAAAAAAGAAAAAACAAAAAACAAATAAGACTTCTAAGTTGAGCTTTGAGCTGTTTTCTAGTACTGCAAGTTTCCTTGCTCATATGTCCCTCTGGAGCGGCCCCCAAGAGAGAACACTGGCGGGACCCAGAGACAAAGCTTCGGGTGGGATCATTAAATGGGCACTCATGACTTAACAGGATGACAGACATCCCAGGCCCTCAGACATATTCCTTCTGATCAGCACATCTGTTTCAGATTCTCTCAGTTCCCACCACAATGCCCAGGGCAGGAACCCCACAGAGTTGCTGACAGCCTTCCTCCACATCCCACCCCACCCCATTACCCACTATCCTTACTTCACCATATACTAGGACAAGCCCCAGGGGCTGCCCCAGCTCTGACCCCAATTCTTATTTTCCAAATCACCAGATCTCTAACACTTCCCATCTGATTCATTCTCAAGGTAGACTGGATAAGGAGCCAGTGAGTGACAGAAACAAGGGTGCCAAGACTTAGATTCCCACTTCTTTACTGCCAGACATTCAGAGGCTTCATGATATAATGAAAAGGGATCCCAGACCCAGAAATGAAAGGGACCTCAAAGACTACCTAATCTTATCCCCTTATTTCAAAGATGAGGTAATTGAGATCCTAGGAAGTTAAGTGACTTACCCAAGGTCATACAGGTAGTGCATGACAGAGGTGAGATTTGAACCCTGACTCTTTGATTCCAAAACCAGTGCTTTTTGCCACACTGCCAGGCTTGCCTCTCACGCTTACTCTGTGACCTTAGGAAGATCATTTGGCTTCTCTGACATTCCACTTCCTATCTGTAAAATGGGTGATAATGGGTCATGATATGATAGGTTGTTATGATGAAAGGGCTTTGTAAACTTTCAACACTGTGTCAATGTTATCAGGCAAACACAATCCAAGCCTTCCTCCACCGCACTTTGTCTCACCCCCTTCATTGACTGGTCTGTTTCTCTTTTCAGGTGAAGTCTGGAGTTTCTAACCACAACGAAGGTTACCTTCTTTCCTTAAAAGTGGGGTGAATGCCCATTCATTCAGATACTGCCTTGTCTTGAAACAAAAGATGGACTAGATGATCTCTATGATCCTATCTACTTCTCAGATCCCCTGAAAATGTCAAAGGTTGGACATTCTGTGGCAGGTGGATTGTACTGTGTGAAAGAGGCACCTGAGCTCATGTGACTATTTTATGTGACCTAGGAAGAGGGAGGACAGGAAGAAATACCACTATATTTCTTGAGAACTTCCTTAGAACCCCTTCTACAGAATCACCAATAAATGAGTACCTATTATTTCTACTGAAAATTCTGTTGCTTTTATTTCCATGTATTCATTGCAGCACAAAACAGGCACTGGAAAGAATATAATGGAAATCCATCTTTCTGAACCTCTATATCCTCATTTCTATAAAATGAAAGGGTTGAACTAAAACCCCAACTTGAAATCTATGATCTTAGGATTAGACCTGTATATTTACAATTAACCAATTCAAAATTCACCCTCTTAAAGAAGCTTTCCTGAACTAATTCCTTACCTCATTCTGATCCCTTTTGTGCCAGGCCCAAACTCTCTGTTTGGCTTATAAATACAGAATTTATATCTTGTCCTTTCTCAAATCCAAGTTCACAGTTATTCTTCTTTGGTTGTTTCATATTTTGTTTCTGAGATTTTCTAAAAATGCTCTCTTGGTGGAGCTGAAATAGCTTATTCGCAGTGGAAGAGCTCATTCACTCTGTGCATTGTCTGGTATATTCTTATCTATGATTTCTATTTGTTATAGGCTTGAACAAATGGGTTTATTTGCTATTTATTAAAACAAAATAAGATTCTTTTTGTATTCTGAATAGCACCTAGTTAGGACGAGGTTGTAGGAAAAACTACCGTTCAATAAATACTAGATGAATGTTGTGATTTTCATTCAGCTCATTCATCCGACATTGAGTAAACCTGTGTGAATAGGAGCTGTCTACCACAAGAAGCAGCTGCATTGAACAGGGAGCAGAGTCTGGGGCGACCAAGCCACAGAGAAGAGGAGGAAGGGCGAGGGGGAGGGAACCATGTTGGGAAACAGGAAGCCAGGGTCTTCACCACTGTCATTACCTACAAATCATACTTCAGAGATTCTCCACATAAAGTATTGAGCTACTAATTCAAGAAAACCAAGAGAGTTCTGGCCTTCCCCCAGCTAAGAAATCAAAACACCTTGGCTGGAGAATCTCTACCCAACCTGGGAGGAAAACCTCAGGCAGTCTGGAAAGGTCTAGTTGCAGAAGCAGGTGTCAGCCTATTAGGGAGAGATGAAAACATCAGGTAAAGTGGTCCAAGAATCAGGTAGCAGTGCTCTTCCCTGTCTGCCTGAGCTATTTCCTTATTCAGTCTTTTCAAATTAAGGAGGCATTGCCATGTAGGGGAAATAATTGCTAGAATTTCTATATTCTTTAGGGTTTGCAAAGTGCTTTACACATATTATATTTTTGTCCTTACAACAACCCTGTGAGGTAAATGCTATTACCATCCCCATTTTACAGACGGAGAAACTAAGGACATGAAAGGTTAAGTGATTTGCCTGTGGTCACTCTGCTAGTAAGTGTTTGAGGCAAGGTTTGAACTCATGTCTTCCTGACTCAAAGTTCAGTGTGCTTGCAATCCATTGCTCCACCTAGCTGCCTAATTAACTAGTATTTATACAGCATTTTAATACTTTGCAAAGTGCTTTACTTCTGTTACCTCATTCAAGTCGCAATAACCCTATGAGATAGGTGTTATTATTATCTTCATTTTATAGATGAGAAAAGTGAGGCTGTGAGAGGTTAAGTGCTTTGCCCAGGGTCCCACAGCTAGTAAGTGTCTATGGCAGAAATGGAACTCAGGTCTTCCTGACTCCAAGTCCAGAGCTGTATCCATTATATTCCTTACTTGGGAAAGAACACTGGATTAGATTACAGGAAACCTAGGTTCTAGTAACAATTATCTCGACTGACAGTATGACCTGGATGACTTAATCTCCTTGTATTTTGGTTTATTCACTGCTTTCACACACACACATATACACATGCACACACACATATAAGAATCCCTTGCTTTTACCTGCCTCCATGGAGAAACAAATGAAATAGGGAAGCAGTAGAAAAAATGGTGATTCTGGAATCAGAAGACCTGGATTCAAATTTTGCTCTGGTGACCTTGGGCAAGTCACTTAACCTCAGTTTCCTCATCTGTAAAAGGAGAGTATTGGATTTTAGAGTCCCTTCCAGATTTAAATCTGATCCATAGTGTATGCGAAAGTAATTCAATAAACTACTACTGTTGGTGGAGGTAGACAATCTGCCTGAAAAGCAATTTGGGATTGTGCTCAATGTAGCCCTCCTCTGGGTTCACTCCTCTTCTTGACACTGGCAGGTTATGCGTCCAAAGAGGGAAGTTCTACCTCAGGTTCTGAGGCTAACCCTAAGAAAGTCTACGACTAACACTGTATTTCATATGTCCCACCAATGTTCTTCCCAGCTGGTAGACTCAGATCTTAGGAAAAAACATTTACTCAAGTATAACAAGAAAAGTAGTTACAAAGCATTCCTCTCAAAACTTGGGCACACTTTCCTGAAAATAGACACCGAATCCTGACATGGAGAGTGGGTTCAAACTCATAGTACAAAAGTAGTAGGGAAGACACGTGGCCAAGGTGCAACTCCAGAAATGGAATGCCTCAGTGTTTTCTCTTTCTCCAGAGAGTCTTCACAAAGCTCAATACTACATACGTTGTTCTGGTGATGGTCTGGCTCCAGAGTATCTTTGTTTAGACAGACCGATCTGATGGATTCCTTGAGCTCCACTGCCTTCAGTGTCATGGCCCGTCTAGTATTACTGTGCTCTTTCTGAAAAGGGCAGCAGACCCTTAACCTAGAACTGACTCTCCAGTTCTGTTCCCTCAGGTCATCACTCAGATAATGGAAGAGGTATAGCTTTTCCTATTCCATAATTTTTTCTGATTCAGAAATGGATTTTTCTTCATGAGAGACCTCACCCTAACTTATGGTGACCATCTACTACTTTCCCAAATTCCTGTTGGTTTAATGTAAATGAAAAAGGCACTAAAACAGTCTGTGACCTAGAGCAAGGTCCTTTCTCTGCTTTTCATGTGAAATCTTGTTATGAAAAGCCTCAGTTTCCTCAATTTACATCTGACAGGGCCATTAATATTTCATTGTTTCAATGGGGTCCCTAACTTTGTTCAACTTTACTGAAGTCTGGAAATTTAAGGTCATCGGGGGCAGAGCCAAGATGGCAGAGGGAAAGCAGTGACTGTCTTGAGCTCTCTCCCAAAGCCCTCAAAATACCTAAAAAAATGGCTCTAAACAAATTCTAAAGCAGCAGAACCCACAAAAAGACAGAGTGAAACAAATTTCCAGCCCAAGATAACCTGGATGGTTGATTGGAAAGGTATATTAT
Source organism: Vombatus ursinus (assembly GCF_900497805.2). Lineage (NCBI taxonomy): Eukaryota > Metazoa > Chordata > Mammalia > Diprotodontia > Vombatidae > Vombatus > Vombatus ursinus. Next base: position 237,863 of record NW_020948774.1, read on the forward strand.
GCGGGGTGGGGAGAGGAGCACAGTTTGGTGTGGGCTCGCAGGCTGCAGCAACCCTGGAGCAGGCCTCAGAGGACTGAATCACGGGTAGCAGTGGCAGTTTCCAGGCTTCTCAACCCCTGAACGCCAAAGACAACTTAGAAGGTCAGTGGGAAAAGTCTGTGAGTGTGGTGAGAGAGGAGCTAGGTCTCAGCCTCAAGTCTTGAGGGATGCCGGGCTGAGGCTATTTCCTGAGCTTCCAGCCCACAGATTGAGGGGGAATCAAGTGGCTGATCAGAGAGGGATTGCAGGGATCTCTTTGCCAGTGCTGAGGAAGGAATCTCTTGCTTTACTGGTGCTTGGATCTGGGTCACAGTTCTGAGGGTCAGTCCTGGGGCAAGGAGGACTGCTGGAGTGGTGGAGCTTGTTGTGGCGGTGGAGAGGAAACACCTTGCCCTTTATCATAGTACCTTGGAAGAACTGACACTTTTCGGGTCCCTAGAAGTATTTCTGAAAACAGCTGTACAAACCCCCAAAGCTTGGGACAGTACATTCTCCACATTGGAAACAGACTCTTACCTTAACAAAGAGTTTAAAACTCAAGTAATTGGTTGGGATCATGAGCAAGCAGCGCAAAAAGAGTCAGACTACATTATCTTAGTTTGGTGACAAAGAAGATCAAAACATACAACCAGAAGAAGACAACAAAGTCAAAGCTCCTACATCCAAAACTTCCAAGAAAAATATAAATCAGTCCCAGGCCTTGGAAGAGCTCAAAAGGGATTTTGAGAAGCAAGTAAGAGAAGTAGAGGAAAAACTGGGAAGAGAAATGAGAGTAATGCAAGAAAATCATGAAAAGCAAGTTAACAGCTTGCTAAAGGAGACCCAAAACAATACTGAAGAAAATAACACCTTAAAAAATAGCCTAACCCAAATGGCAAAAGAGGTCCAAAAAGCCAATGAAGAAAAGAATGCCCTAAAGAGCAAAATTGGCCAAATGGAAAAGGAAGTCAAAAAGATTACTGAAGAAAATACTTTCTTAAAAATTAGAATAAAGCAATTGGAAGCTAGTGACTTTATGAGAAATCAAGACACTGTAAAACAAATCCAAAAGAATGAAAAATTAGAAAACAATGTGAAATATCTCATTGGAAAAACAACTGACCTGGAAAATCAATCCAGGAGAGAGAATTTAAAAATTATTGGACTATCTGAAAGCCATGATCAAAAAAAGAGCCTAGACATTATCTTTCAAAAAATGATCGAGGAAAAGTGCCCTGATATTTTAGAACCAGAGGGCAAAATAGAAATTGAAAGAATCTACCGATCTCCTCCTGAAAGAGATCCCCAAAGGAAAACTCCTAGGAATATTGTAGCCAAATTCCAGAGTTCCCAGGTCAAGGAGAAAATATTACAAGCAGCCAGAAAGAAACAATTCAAGTATTGTGGAAACACAATCAGGATAACACAAGATTTAGCTGCTTCTACGTTAAGGGAATGCAGGGCACGGAATATAATATTTTGGAGGGCAAAGGAGATAGGATTACCACCAAGAATACCCAGCAAAACTGAGTATAATTCTTCAGGGGAAGAAATGGTCATTCAGTGAAACACAGGACTTTCAAGCATTCTTGATGAAAAGACCAGAGCTGAATAGAAAATTTGACTTTCCAATACAAGACTCAAGTGGAAAATGAAGAGGTAAACAGGAAAGAGAAATCATAAGATACTTATTAAGGTTGAACTGTTTACATTCCTGCATGGAAAGATAATATTTGTAACTCATGAGACCTTTGTCAGTATTAGGGTAGTTGGAGGGAAAAAATTATATGTATGTATATATATATATATAGATAGATAGATAGATAGATAGATAGATAGATAGATAGATAGATA
>NW_020948774.1:239744-310533 GCF_900497805.2 Vombatus ursinus
ATAGATAGATAGATAGATAGATAGATAGATAGATAGATAGATAGATAGATGGATAGATAGATAGAGGGCACAGGGTGAGTTGAAGATGAAGGGGTCATAGCTGGAGAATAAAATTAAGGTGTGAGAGAGGATTATACTAGGAGAAGGAGAAAGGGAAAGGTAGAACGGGATAAATTATCTCACAAAAAAACAGAAAAGATAAGGCTCTTACAGTGGAGGGAAACCGGGGGAAGGTGAGAGGAAAGGAGTGAATCTTATTCTCATAGGTTTTGACTTAAGGAGGGAATAACATACATACTCAGTTGGGTGTGGAAATCTGTTTTACCCTACAGGAAAATAGGGGGAGAAGGAGACAAGAGAGTAGGGGGATGATAGAGAGGAGGGCAGATTGGGAAAGGCAGTAATCAGAAGCAAATACTTCTGAGGAGGGACAGGGTCAAAAGAAAGAATAGAATAAATGGGGGGTGGGATAGGATTAAGGGAAATACAGTTAGTTTTTCACAGCATGTCTACTATGGAAGTGTTTTGCATAACTGCACATATATAACCTATATTTAGTTGCTTGCCTTATCAATGAGGGTGGGTGGGGAGGGAGGAAGGGAGAAAATTTGGAACCCAAAGTTTAAAAAAAGCACGTTTTAAAAAAATGTTTTCACATGCAACTGGGAAATAAGAAATACAGGAAATGGGGTACAGAAATCCATGCTGCCCTACAGGAAAATTGAAGGGGAAGGGTATAAGAGAAGGAGGGGAGAGATAGAAGGGAAGGCAGACTAAGGGAAGGGGTATTTAGAATGCATGCCATCTTGGGGGACGGGGAGGGGCGAGATGGGGTGAAAATTTGGAACTCAAAATCTCGTGGAAGTAAATGTTGCAAACAAAAAAATAAATAAAAATTACCATTTAAAAAAAAAAACTTTGCTGAAGTCTACAAAGGAGATGCCCTTACATAAGCAAGCGGTTAACATGCTATACCCAGTGACCCAGAGATTCTACTGCTAGGTATATATCTCGGAAATCAAAATAGGAAAAAAGTTACCATATACTTTGAAATATTTATAGTAGTACTTTTTGCAAGAAACTGGAAACAAAGTAGATGGCCATTGACTGAAAAATGGCTGAGCAAATTGCGGTACATAAATGTAACAAAATGTTATTTTACTGTAAGAAGCAATGAATATGAAGAATACAGAAAATTTTGAGAAGGCTGAAGTGAAGTAATTCAAAGTAAGCAGAACCAGGAAAACAATATGCCCAATAACTGTAATAATATAATATAATATAATATAATAAACAATGTAGGGCAATTAGGTAGCCCAGTGGGTAGAGCACTGGGCCTAGAATCAGAAAGATTTGAGTTCAAATCCAGCCTCAGACACTTACTAGCTGTGTGACCCTGGGCAAGTCACTTCACCCTGTTTGCCTCAGTTTCCTCATCTGTAAAAATGAGGAAATGGTCAACCACTCCAGTATCTTTGCCAAGAAAACCCCAAATGGGGTCATGAAGAGTCGAATATGACAGAACAACGCAAATGGGAAGACCAATAACAAAGAAAATAGAAACTGAGTTTTTGTGTCATTATAATGACCAGATTTATGGACATGAAAATGTACCTCTTCCTTAACAATAGCTAATAATAATAGCTAGCATTTGTATAGTGCTTTAAGGTTTGCAAAGCGCTTTACATGTAATCTCATTTGATAAAAGGTTAGAGACTATGGGTGTAGAATACTGCATACACTGTTAGACTCAGTTCATGCTAAAAATGCTTTTACCCTCTAAGAACTTAGCTTTGCTAAGATCCTTTTCCCCTCTCTTTCTTTTTTTAATTATTTGTTATAAGAGAGGGCATTTTGAATGGAGTAGGGGGAAGGGATATTTTGTAAATGGAAGTGATGCAAAAAAAAGTACAAAAAATGTTTTAAATGTTATACTGAGTAAGTTAAAGGACCAGTGATTACCCAACCTAAACTATTAAACACTTAATGTAACTGGTTCCTAGGATTACATGTGCTCCAGTGCCAGGAGAGTTGGGGAAGAAAGTAATAATGTCTCCATTACTGTCAACTTCTCCTATGTGTGCAGTTCAATCTTGTCTAACTCTTGGTGATGCCAGTATCTTCTCTGAAGATACTGGAGTGTTTGCCATTTTCTTCTCCAGCTCATTTTACAGATGAGGAAACTGAGGCAAACAGTAATGGTTAAGTGACTTGCCCAAGGTCCCAGTGCGAGTTTGTGTCTGAAGTTGGATTTGAACTCAGGACTTCCTGAGTCCAGGCCCAGTACTCAATCCACCTGTGCCACCTAGCTGCCAGTAGGCATGCTATGTATGCAATAAATGGCTAAATGTTAGAGCTGGAGGGAGTGGAGTGGGGTCCCTTAGGGAACAGCTATCCCCAAGTCCCCATTTTACTTAAAAGGAGGAGAAAGAGCTTGGCTAAGGTCACGTAGAGTTGGTAACAGGGCTCCCGGCTTCCAGCCCAGCTTTCTTTCCATTGCGTTGTCCCAGAGTCAGAGGTCAGATGAAAGCCCAGCTTTGCCACGTGCAATCTACCTTGTGTGACCTTGTGGAAAGAGCACAGTATTTGGGGTCAGAGGATCTGGCTTCTAATTTTAGATCTGCCATTTATTAACGGAGTGGCTTTGGACAAATCACTCAACCTTCCCGGACCTCAGTTTACCTTATCTGGAAAATGAAATGGTTGGACTAGATGGCCTCTAAGATTCCTTCCCAATTATAAATTTTTGATCCTGTGGCATTGAATTCTGAGGACTGTGGGGCTGGGGAGGAAAATTCCTCAGTCAATCAAGACAGGATGAAAGGTCATTCAGAGGGCACTGAGAAGTAGTATCAAATAGTTCTTTATATCATTGGCGTTAGGGTTTTCCAACACGGTTTCCCCCAAAAAACCTTTGCCAAGATTCAGCTCAGGCAGATCCTGGCTTGCTCTCATCGGGATTAGGGGAGGTATCTGTTCCTGCGTGACCTGAGGGAGCCTTCCCCCCCCACCCCCAACTGCTCCAGCACTCTTGCTCCGGGTCACACCTGTCCATTCTCTCCCCCTCCCACCCTCTATCCTGGCTCGGATGCCTATTACTCCCCCCACCCCCAAGACTCAGAGAAACCCGTGGCAGCCGTCGCTTTGATCCGGGGGCCCTGGCTAGATAAAAGTCCCCGGCTGCTGTCCGCCAGCGCCAGAGGGGAGAGCGGAGCCGAGAGGGGGGGGAGGTAGGAGGGAGAGGGAGGGAAGGAAAAAGCCAGTGGACTGGGAGCCCCAACAGCAGGGCAACTCCGTGCAGGGTATAGCCAGCGGTGAGCTCGGGGCTCCCGTAAGCCAGGAGCTAGGGACTTGTATCATGCCCAGGGTGGATGGGCGGGGGTGTCCAGGAGACAGTCCTAGGAGCCGAATCCCAAATCCTGATAGGCAAATGGGGGAGGGGACGAGGGTCCGCAACCTTGGGGAGCACAGCTCTCTGCGGAATCTTCAAGCCTAGAAGACCCGAGAGCTAAAGCAGCGAATCACCCCTCCCTCCAGATGTTGCTGGCGCTCTGAAAATGCCAGCGCCCCCAGGTGCTGCCCGAGCTGCGCTTTGGGCAGGCGGGCAGAAGTGGGGGGGGGCCTGGGGGAGATTAGAGGGTTCCAGGGATGTCATTGTCCTGTTGCTCCAGGTGCGCTCTCCAGCTGTGCCCTCCCTCAACCTTTTAGGGACCGCTCTCCAAACTTGAGGTGAGAGGAATGAACTGGGATGGAGCCCCAGCGATCTCCAGTCTCCAAGTTTTGTTCCGCCCTGGGCGATGTTTTTTACCGCCAGCTTTTAGCTGCTCAGGAGGGTGGAGGTGGAGGGAGGGAGTTAATTTCCTTTCCGCAGGTGACTCCCCCCACCTTCCCGTAAAAACAATCCCCTCCTTACTTCTTCCCCCGCCCCCCGTGGGGAGGGGGGCGGGGAAGGGAAAAGGCGCCTGGCTGGCTTTCCCTTAATGGGAGCCGCTGTGGCAGCGCTGGGAGCCACAGCCGCGCTGCCCCACACCAAGCCGGGGCCGGGAGCGCCTCCGGCGGTCACGGCGGGGTAATCCAGGCCCCCTCTGTCATGTTTGCGGTTTGGGAAGAAAAGACGATGCCTCCGCCTAGAAAAAAGCGAGATCACCGCCTCCCCCGCCACCCCCACCCCAGACACACACCCCCCACACCCCCGCCCCTGAGCTCCGTGAAGGCCGGGGAGGCGGTGGCTGCACATCTAACGCGTGGGCACCGGGACAGCCGCGGGCCCCGCAAAACTACGCCCAGGCTCTGCCCCCGCCGCTCATTGGAGCGGGACCGAGCCAAAGCACCCAGACCCAGAACTGCCCTCCTCTAGACGCGGAGCTGGGAGCAGGGCGCGGGGAGCAGGGTGCGGGGACAGAGTAAGCATCTGCCTGGGATAGCCTAGCCCAGCCCAGCCCAGCCCAACCCAGCCTAGCCCAAGTAGAGGCTACTCTGTGCTCAGACCCAGCTGGGGGCGAGGGGACCGGGCCCCGGGGTCACGGAGAACGCTTCGACGCCTAGCAGCCCCGCGCAGCGTCCGGATCCCACCAGAGATACGGTGGGGCGCAGTGTCTGGGCACCCCGGGAAGGACAGTCTCTTCGGAAGAGCGGGGATCCGGCTGGAGCCCAGAGCCCAGTCCAGGGCAGTGGGACTACTACCGACCCTGCGGCGCCCCAGTTTGGGTTTCAAAGTCCGCTGGGGCTCACCCGCTGATCCGCTTCCCCTGCAGGTGGCCCCGAAAAGACAGGACCAACGCTGGCATGGGCCAAAGAGCGGTGCGAGTGCTGCTGCTCCTGGGCTTATTGCACTGGGGCCCCGGCAGCGAGGGAAGGAAAACCTGGAGACGGCGTGGTCAGCAGCAGCAGCAACAGCAGCAGCAGCCGCAGCCGCCTCCGTCTCAGCCTCAGTCTCAGCCTCAGCCCCAACCCCAGGCGCTTCCTGGCCGTGAGCTGGGCGAGGTGGCAGGGCAGCCAGTGGAGAGCTTCCCACTGGACTTCACGGCTGTGGAGGGCAACATGGACAGCTTCATGTCTCAGATCAAGAGTCTGGCGCAGTCCCTGTATCCCTGTTCCGCTCAAAAGCTGGATGAGGATTTGCGGCTTCACCTCCTGCTCAACACCTCGGTGACCTGTAATGACGGCAGCCCCGCGGGGTAAGTGACTCCAGAGCTTGGACCCCCTCTCTTTCTCCTCTTCCCCCACCCCCTAGTTCCACGATCCCGGTCACTCCAGGCCCTTCAGGTCTCGAGCACATTCACCTCTCCCCAGTTTGCAGATCTCTCCCAACTCCACTCTTTTCAGCGGCAGGTGGACGCGGTTTCAGCCTTCTCTCCCCTCTCGGTCTCAGCCTTCTTTCTCCAAAGGAAACGACGAGAGAACAGAAGCAGGATCTCGGCCCATCCCACACCGTAGTCTCTGCCCCCACTCCACCCCCCCATACATCCTCCTCTTCCCTCCACCCACCCCCCAATCCATTTTGTAGTAGCAGAAGACTTTGCTCTGCTCTTCCTTTAGAGACCCTGGAGTTTTTACCCCCAAGAAAGAGGGGGGAGAAAGTGAGGGGGAGTCCTCCCCTCTCTGGTCCTAATTCCATCCCTTTTCCTGGAGAAGACTCCAGGTAAAAAGAATCCGTCAGACTTTCCCCAGCTTATGATACTTAGGGAAAGACCCTAGACTTTGAAGCCTCAAAGTCCACTTTAGCACAAGGAGCCCGGGATGTTAAAGTATTAGAACTCCTGAATCTACTCCTTCTCCTTTGCCTTCTCCAATACATGGGGGGGAAAAAGATTAATGAGAGAAGAGAAATAATCACTCAGTTTCCCTACAAGAAAGTCAGTTGCTTCCAAGAAAGGGTGCCAAGATACTTTAGGAATACATTCAGTTCCCTTTCCATATGAAGAAATGAGGGTACTATAGAGAAGAAAATCAGCCACAGGAGCACCCCTTTTTCTGAAGACTAATTCATTAGTCCACCTGGCTTGGCTAATGAATACCCAGAAAAAGAAGTGGACCCATTGTCTGTATCCCCAATGCCCGTCATAGTGTAAATTGGAGTCCAGAGATTCCAATACTTTCTAACACTGTGTAACTGACATTAGGGATATTATTTCTCCCTCTAGGGTGAGAGAGCATAACTGTGTGTATTTGGGGGCAGGGGAAGAAAGGGAGATGCCATTACTAGTACCTAGAGGAGAATGAAGGTAAACTAGGACAGGAATCTGTGAATATTGAGAGCCAGAAAATGAGGCTCAAAGGTAAAGTAACTTGCTGAAGATTATGCAGCAAATTAGTGACAGTCATGATCAACAGCTGCTTACCAAATGTCTATCAACTCCATGAACTGAATATCCATGAAGTGCACAGCCTTGGGGACTGGAGGTAAGGAGGAGGAGGAGATACTGTCATTGCCCTGGCAGAGATCCCTGGTTAATGGGGGTAGGGGTGGAAGGGAAGAGAAAAGACTGGACATACACACGGCAACAGCATGGGACACAGCAGACAAGCAGCCATGAGGAAGAGGGTGGTGATGAGGTCAGTGAGCAAAATTCAACCAGGATTTCCTACTCTAGTTCTCTTTCCTACTCTTCTCCTTCATTCTTTTCTGTTCTACCTTCCCCAACTTTTCTTCTCTTGGCACTATGTTTGTCCTTCCTAACTACACCTCTGACTGGCTGGAATACTCACGCCACTGTCTTTTCCCTTCTTCAGTTTTTACTCTAGGGTAGATGGAGGTTAATGGAGCATGTGCCCATTACTTCCTTCCCCTAGTGACAACGCTACAATGTGGAACGAAACTTTTTAGCATATTCTCAAGTTTCCATCACAAGTGTAGGCCATGAAGAGCAAGGTATTATCTTCTTTATTTTATAGCTAAGAAACGAGACCATAGAGGTCAAACGAATTGCCCAAGGTCACAAAGGTAGTTTGTTTCAGAGCTGGCATGGGAACAAAAGTTTTGTATTGCTTCTTAAGGGTTCTTTTCATTAGAACAGTAACACCCTTTTGTCTTCCCTCGACAACCCTTCCTTTGAGCTGCCTCGGCCCTCCAGGGTGTAAGGAACCTGGACCTGCCCTAACTTCTTCCCTAAGACTAGCCCCAGGAGACCTGTTTCTGTCCTTTCCAAATCCTTGCTCTTCTCAAAGGTTTTAAACTTCAGCTTGGCTACAGGTTTACCTAGTCTCTTGCGCCCCCGTGTGGCACAAGACTGCCCTCCCTTAGTGACAGGTGGAATAACCCTTTCTTACCTGGCATCCCAGGGCTATAGAGGGTCAGGGAAGACCTAGTTGACCTACCAACCCTATTTCTTTTACAGCTACTACCTCAAGGAGTCTAAGGGCAGCCGGCGCTGGTTGCTCTTTTTGGAAGGTGGGTCTTGGGGTGGAGGTGGGGGTGGGAGGAAGAGGGTAGGAAAAGAGAGGAAGAAAAGGCTCTAGGAACTGGGGAATCCAAAGAGGGTGAAGAATGAGAGTGAGAGAGGGACCTGTTGAAGGAGGGATGGGTGGCTGGCCCAAACCACAGGGTATTGAATATGTGTCTGACCTGGCAGGCGGCTGGTATTGCTTTAACCGGGAAAACTGCGATTCTCGCTATGACACCATGAGGCGTCTTATGAGCTCCAAAGACTGGCCAAGAACTCGCACAGGTCAGCAGTCACATACACCCCCTTTCATTTTGCATGGCTGCCTTTTCCTTTACCCTCCTTTTGATGTGGCCTCTCCTCCATCTTCCCTCCCACTATTCTCCTTGGACTCTGGACCCCTACCCTGTTCTCCTATTCCCTATCCAAACCTCAGTTCCATTGCCTGTCTCTTCCCTCTCCTCTCTCCCTGAAGAAGGGTTGGTACTAGGTGACTCCCCACTGTCTAACCCTGACTCCATGGCTTCTCCCAGGGGTAGCATATAGAGAAGCAAGAGAATTGACTGGTTTCAATTCTATTGCTGACTTGCTATGACTCTGTCAATGCCTCAATTTTTGCAGCTGTGAAAGGGAAGCACCTAACATTTTGAGGTCTTTGCCCTAAAGAAATGAGAAGTACTGTCATCATTAACTTTTTTTTGTTTTGTTTTGGCAATCGAAGTTAAGTGATTTGCTCACGGTCACACAGCTAACATCAAGTGTCTGAGGTCATATTTGAACTCAGGTCCTCCTGATTCCAAGGCCAGAGCTCTAGCCACTGCACCACCTAGATACACGCCCCCCCCTCCAATCATCAACTTCTTAAACTAGTCTTCCTAAAAGGGCTTCTCCTTAGATCCTCAGAGAAGCATTCTCTATCTGCAAAGTCCTTTCCCATTATTCCTAACCTCCCGTATTTCCTAAACTTTTACAAGATTACCAAACACCCTTTGATAATGATAATGAAGCAAAGACACAAAGTGATTTGACTTTCTGTTTTCTCATCCTGACACAGTTAGTGTTTGTCTTAGGCTAGAGGTACCACCTGTTCTAACACCTCACTATCCTTAGGGCCCAAATTGACCTCTCCCTATGCCAATATATCTCCACACCTTCTATCAAGATCTTCAAGCTTGACTAAAAGTCTCACTGTTTTTTTTCCCTTCCCATCTAGGTACCGGTATCCTCTCATCTCAACCAGAGGAGAATCCCCATTGGTGGAATGCCAACATGGTGTAAGGAATAAGTATGGGGGGTAGGGATTATTCCCTGAGAGAGATGGGGTGGAGTCACAGCACTGAGAAATTTTCAACACATGCCCAACAGAAAAACAGAATTTGAGCTTCCCAGGGGAGGTGTCAGCTTGAAATAGGGAAATACTACTTTTTGCCAGTCTTACCAACTTTGTCTTTGGCAGCTTCATCCCCTATTGCTCCAGTGATGTCTGGAGTGGAGCCTCCTCCAAGTCTGAAACCAGTGAGTTTTCTTCCCCTTCTGTCCCTTTCCTTCTTCTCTCCTTTTTTTCTCTCTTTCCCTTCATGGTCATAGGGAGACCCATGGTTATTCTAACCCAGCCCTGATTTCCTTAGTCCTAAATCTACTTAAATATCCCCCTGGGTATTTGTCCCTAATACCATCTTCCTCGTTTAGGCAAGGGGCTTACATCAGAGGTCCTGTTTTTTGTGGGGCACAGTTCTCCCTAGTGAATAGACATGGTTTTGTCTTCAAGATATGGGAATCTTAGTATGGCCTTGCCTACTCAGACTTGAAATTTCCAAAGAACCCAGTTTTCCAAGTGAGGGATAGCCAAACTTTAATGGATGAAGCCCAGGCCCTTCATTGGGGTAGGGCAGGGGAGACATGGGAAAGATCCTATTTTCTCCCTGTCCAATAAGTAATAATGCTTTCCTAAAGCAGAGACACATCCTTTGATTTACAGATGAATATGCTTTCATGGGGGCCCTTATTATCCAGGAGGTGGTTCGAGAGCTCCTGGGCAAAGGGTTGACCAGTGCCAAGGTACTGCTGCTGGCTGGAAGCAGGTGAGTACCAGGGAGAGGAGCATGAGGCTAACATAGGGAAGGGGACAGAATATATAGAACGTAGGGGAAATGACTGAAGAAAGCTGTTAACCATCCCAGGCATTGCATTAAACTGGGAGTGGGATGGCGTACAGAACAAAGGACTGAGGTGAGGTAAGAGGAAGGACCCTGTGTGGCCAAAGCTCAAATATTTTGCTTCACAGGACTTTTTTTTTTGAAAGGTACATGTTACATTTATTATATTTGTTACTACTATTCTTTTGATGCTAGCCCAGTAAAAGCCTCTGTTTTGAGTTTTTTTGGGCCAATTGGCTAACTATTCTAGGTAAGCACACTAGTTGGGATTAGTGACCTATATTTTTAGGTTTGTGGACCTCTAGTGAAACACAGTTTGTGAACTCTAGTTTTAGGAATATGTGTGCCCTTGAAAATGGTGAGGTCTTGCTCCTGGCACTTGACCTGCAAGATTTTCACAGGACTTTAGAGATCACCTAATTCAACTCCCTGATTTTACAAATGAGAAAGCGGGCTCAGAAGAAGGGATACTGCTAGTGACAGAGAGCTAAGAGTAGAATCCAGGTCTCTCCATTCCCAGGATGGTCCTCTTTCCACTGTCCCACACTGCCTTACTTCAGGGAAGAAGCATAATACTAAACATGAATACAAGCTGAGAGAGTATGGGATAGAAGGAGCGAAGAGAGAGAGAGGAAGAGAAACAGAGAGAGGGAGACAGAGAGATCATAAAATCATTGAATTTAGAGTTGAAAGGGACCATAGAAATCATCTAGTCTATTCCTATTATTTTTTAAAAATTAATTTGATTGATATATTTGTTGTTGGGTTGTGGTTTTGGTTTTGTTTTGTTTTTGTATTTGTATTCTCAGTGCTTAGCACAGTGCCTGGCATTGTAGTAGACACTTAATAAATGCTTGTTGGACTAACCTGATTTTTTTTACTTTATCAGAATTTCTCCCAGAAATTTACCATAATTCCTCCCCCCCTCCAAGAGCCATCTTATATAACAATATTTTTAAAAGAAAAAGAAGAGAAAAAAATCAGTAAAACTGATCAGTACATCTTAAAAGTCTGAAAATGTGTGCAATACCTATGGCTCTCCTACTTCTGCCAAGGAATGAGGGAGGTGGCATCTTCTCATATCTCTTCTTGGAGACGTTTGTCCAATCCTATCATTTTGCAGAGAGGAAACAGGCTCAGTGATAGGAAGTAATGTGTCCCAATTCACATGGGTAGTGAGTAGCAGATCCATTCAGGATTCAATTCTACAACTACCATTGCCAAATTCAGGGCCTTTTCTAATGGCTCTATTAAAATAAATGACATCAAAATGTACAATGACCCCAGGGCTAAGTGACCTTTTTAGAAATGACCCTGCTTATCTGCTTGGCTGTATCAGCTACCCATGTGTCTTCTCCCTCACTCACAGTGCTGGGGGGACTGGGGTTCTTCTGAATGTGGACCGGGTTGCAGAGCAGTTAGAGGAGTTGGGCTATTCAGCCATCCAAGTTCGGGGCCTGGCTGACTCTGGTTGGTTCCTGGACAACAGGCAGTATCGCCGAACAGACTGCATTGACACCATCACCTGTGCACCCACGGAAGCCATCCGACGAGGGATCAGGTGACAGTCTCCTCTGCCCTCCACCTCTCCTCCCCAAGTTATTGACATCCTGCTGCAGGTGCCCAGATGCCTTCCCCTTCCTTAGCTTCAGACATTACTGCCCCTTGATCTCCTGTTCCCCAATATTGAGAACCCATGTAGCCCATGGTGTGGCTGGGGCTTGAAGGATGACACCCCAAATCAGGACTAGGAGTTGGGAATGCCTTGCATTTCCAGTCTAGGTCAGGGATGAGAGCCTAGAGGGAGACTCTTAGTGGTACTAAAGGCTGAATTAGGTACAAATTCCAACAGTTGAGTTCTTTGGGTTTGGGAGAGGCCAATGGGTCAGGCCCATGGCCCCAGTGATGGGAGGTGAGTGCCTATGAAATGGTGGATCTATCACTTCCAGTCATGGTGGCATGAGTCCAGAATTGACTAGAGGGAACAGTACCTACCTGTCACCCTATGTGGGATCCTCCTTCCCCCATCCCATAGTTGAGATATTGGAAGAGGTTCTCAGGAGCTGGCCTAATTCCAAAGCTCCTGACCTTCCAGGTACTGGAATGGGGTCGTCCCCGAGCGCTGCCGACTACAGTTCAAGGAAGGCGAGGAGTGGAACTGCTTCTTCGGATACAAAATCTACCCTACCCTGCGCTGTGAGTAGGGGTGGGAGCTTGGGGCTTAGGAGGAGGCATGATGGCAAAAGACCCCAAAGTCCCCATTTACTCCCCCTGAAAATTCAGAGTAGAAGTAAGCAGTTGAGAGATCAAGTTATGGGAATGTGGAGTGGGGCTCATAGTCAGTGAGAGTCAGTACTCACTGTGTATGTTGTCTAAGGGATACAGAGGAAGGAAAAGACTTGGTTCCTACACTCAGGGAGCTGACAGTCTAGATTTTGTTTTGTTTCTTTGGTGCATGGGGATTATTTTGTGTTTGTTTGTTTTTGGGGGTTTTTTTTTTGGTGAGGCAATTGGGGTTAAGTGACTTGCCCAGAGTCACACAACTAGTGAGTATTCTGTGTCTGAGGCCAGATTTGAATTCAGGTCCTCCTGACTCCAGGGCCAGTGCTCTATTCACTACGCCACCTAGCTGCTCCTGGATTGTTTTGTTTTGTTTTAATCTGGGCCTGTAATTTCCTTGGTGTAGAAGGAATGCTCAGAGTGAAAACTCCTTCCCTTGATGCAGCTAGGCAACTCATCTATAACTTGGACAGTTATCAAAGAGGTTAAGTGACTTATCCTCCTTGGTCACACAGCAAGTATTTGTCAGAGGCAGGACTTGAACCTATATCTTCCTGATGATTCTAAGACCAGCTTTCTATCCACAATGCCATACTTTTTCTGTATGTGGAGGCAATTGGGGTTAAGTAGCTTGCCCAGGGTCACACAGCTAATAAGTGTCTGAGGCCAGGTTTCAGCTCAGGTCCTGCTGACTCCAGGGCCAGTGCTCTATCCACTGTGCCATGTAGCTGTTCCCACACTCATTTTTATCCTTTTTTTAAAAAAAAATGGAACATATGATTTGATTGCTGTAGGGAGCTCCAAATGAGGAACCCAATGCAGATCTGTACCTTCTCCTTCAATTTATAGCCTTAGAAAGTTTATTATTATTGTTTTTGTTTTTGATCACTATCAATAATTGACATATACATAGTACTTTAAAATTTATAAAGCACTTTTGTACACATTATCATTTAAAGCTCCCCATAACCCTGCAAGGTAAGTACTATGAGCATTAGTGTTCCCATGTCTCACATAAGGAAACTAAAGCTCAGAGGATTTGTCAATTGCCCAGGGTCACACAGCCAAGCCAGGAAGTATCTGAGATAGGATGTGAACTGTTTGGTTAAGGAGGCCGGTATGCCTCAAAGGATTTCATGCATACTTCCAAAGAACCAAGAAATTGCCAGCACCTGGAGCTGTCCATCAGCCCCCAGTGGATGGAGGTGTTTAAGCAAGGGCTGAATGACAACTACTGAGGATGTTTTTTAGAAGGAATTGGAACTTAAGCAAGGGGTAGTATGAGGCTCAAATGAGATAATCAATGTGAAGCACTTTGCAAACCTTAAAGCACTATATAAATGCCAATTATTATTGTTATTATTATTAGCCTCCAGCCTGGTGGTGACCTTATTCCCAGAGCTTCTACTGCACTTGGGCTGAGCTCAAGCCACACAGTGCCTGATTTGTAGTGATTGCCTGTTTCCAAGACTCGCACTGAAAATTTAACAGTCGGCTCCAACAAGCCAGTTAGAGCTGATTCCAACACCCCCCTGGGATTAAGCCACTAATTCTTTAAGTTTCCTTTCAGCGCTAATGTTCTGTGTTATGTTGTAAGAGAGGCATTGTGGTAGAATGGAAAGGACTCTTGAATTTAGAGTCCTGAGCCTTGGTTTTAAGTCTCAGTTCTACCACTTAACTAGCTGTGTGACCTTGGAAATCACTTTCCTTGTCTTTGCCTCTGTTTCCTCATCTGTCAAATAAAGGGATCGCATTAGATCCCTTCTAGTTCAGATATTCTATGGTTCTAGGGTTCTGTAGCCTAAAACAAGGGAAAATTGAATTTGTGTACAAATAAATGGGGAGGGTGGGATGGAGTCGGAATGCAGGATAAAGGAGTGATTGAAACGGGGTAAACTTCCTGAGAAGATTAGTCTTCATGGTCAGATTTCGAAGCAAGGAGAAGATGAACCTTTTCTGAAAAAAGTTGGGAAGACCTTCCAAGAGAAGGGTGTGGAGCTAGAGCATGGTCCCAAAGATGGGAATAATTTGAGTTGTAGGTAGAGGACGATGAATACTGCCCACCCCTAATACTAGGTTAGAAGGTTAGTCAGGGATATGAGGGAATACCTGGAGTTGCCCCTGAGAAAAAGCAGGAGCGGATCTTGGGGGGAGGAGGGGCAAGGTAGATTGTACTCTGAGCCAATCTATGTCCCTGTCCTAGGCCCTGTGTTCGTGGTACAGTGGCTGTTTGATGAAGCCCAACTGACTGTGGACAATGTGCATCTGACCGGGCAGCCTGTGCAGGAAGGGCAATGGCTCTATATCCAGAACCTTGGCCGGGAGCTTCGGAACACACTCAAGGATGTGTCGTGAGTGTCTTCAGCGTAGGGGGAGGGCACACACGGGAGGGACAGGACCAAGAAGGACATATGGGTAGCCGACCCCAGTATGCTAGACACCACGCCCAGATCCTCCACCATTGAATTCCTGAGTGGCCAAGCAGAGAAAGCAAGAACCTTCAGGGACATTAAATATTTGCCCTAAATTGAGAAAGAGGGGTGGAGGCAGGTGAGAGCCAATCATCACCCACTACTTCTAGTGCTCCCTGTATGAAAACCCTTGTGCTGAGTACCCTGGTTAGGAAAGTCTCTCAGAATCAATCATCCAGATAGAGTGCCGGGCCTAGAGTCAGGAAAGAACTGAGGTTAAATCCAGCCTCAGATGTTTCTTAGCTCTATAACCCTGGGTAAATCACTTGACCTTTGTTTGTCTCAGTTTCCTCAACTGTAAAATGGGGATTTTATTAGCAACAGGGTTGTTGTGAAGATCAAATAAGATTTTATATTGTTTAGTCATTTTTAGTCATGTCCAACTCTTCACGACCCCATTTGGAGTTTTCTTGGCAGAGATACAGAATTGGTTTGCTATTTCCTTCTCCAGCTCATTTTACAGAAGAGGAAACTGAGGCAGAGTTACGTGACTTGCCTAAGGTCACACAGTGACAGACACACAGTGTCTGAGGCCATATTTGAACTCAGGAAGACTCCTGACTCCAGTCCTGGCACTGTGTGCACTATAGCGCCACCTAGCTGCCCCAACAACAATTGAACCTCTCTGGGGTTGTGAAGGTCAAATGAGGTAATATTTGTGAAAACTCTTAGGGACAGCTAGGTGGCTCAGTGGATAGAGTGTCAGCCGGCCTCAGATACTTAACACTTACTAGCTGTGTGACCCTGGGCAAGTCACTTAACCCTATTGCCTAGCCCCCCCTCCAAAAAAATTTCTTAGCAGAGTTCCTGGTACCTAGTAAGCACTGTATAAATGTTAGTTTTATTATTATTTCCCATCATGTGTACCCAGCTCAATTCATCAGGTTCAACAAAGATTTATTAAATACCTATTGTATACAAAGCATTGTGTTGGAAAACAGACAAAAACAAAACAATTCCTGTCTTTGAGTAACCCACAATCTATTAGATTATGAAAACTCTTTAAAAGACAATCGAATGAGAAGATAGGAGAATAATACTTAGTGAGTGCCTATAGAAGGGCTGAGCAAGGTCCACAGTAGAGGAATGAGGTTAGGTATGGTAAGTCAGGTAGGGCTTTCAAGAGGAAATAGATTTTGAACCGAAATTTGAAAGTGGTAAAGAGCACTGGACTAGAGAAAAAAGGAGAGGAAAGATACTCCTTTTATGGGGAACAGCATGTGCAAAAGCATTGATGTAAGAAAAACAAAGTTCACATGTGGAGGTCAGTAAGCAGATTCATATGAATGGAAGGCAATAAGAATTTATTAAGTGTCTACTATGTGCCAGGCATTCTGCTAAACACTTTTTTGGAGGCAATCTGGGTTAAGTGACTTGCCCAGGATTTGAACTCGGGGCCTATGCTCTATCCATTGTGCCATTCAGCTACTCCATTGTGCTGAACACTTTACAAATATTACCTTGTTTGATTCTCACAAAATCCTAGGAGGTAGTTGCTGTTATCATCCCTATTTTACAGTTGAGGTAACGGAGGCAGACAAAGGTTAAGTGACTTGCCCAGGATCACACAGATAGTAAATATCTGAGACTGACTTTGAACTTAGCTCCTCCTGACTCCAAGGCCCAGTGCTCTATCCACTGTACCACCTAGCAGCCTCTAACTAGAAAGATCTATGTAGAAAAGCAGCAGAAAATGAAGTTGGTGACATTGTGGTGTAACATAAAGCGCACTGGATTTGGGGTCAGAGTACCCAAGTTCAAATCTCAGGTCTATGGATTGTTAGCTGTGTGAACCTGGGCAAGTCATTTCACCTCTATTTCCTTATCTGTAAAATGGGGGCATTGGACTAGGTTACTTGCAAAGTACCTTCCAGCCCTAAATCTGCGATTCTACATGTAGGGGGCAAAGAGCTGGTGCAAGGGCATGAGAGACAGGTTGAAGAGCATGGATCATAGAATGGACATCTGGGTACATTGTAGTGAGAAGGGGGTTGAAGTCAGCACCAGTGGTGACTGATAATCACTGATCATATCTCCCTTCCCCAACACAGGGCTAGCTTTGCCCCTGCCTGCCTGTCCCATGAGATCATCATCCGAAAGTAAGTGTCTCAACACAATAATTCAATTCGTGTGAGGCCTCAACCTGTAGGCTTCCCTTTGCCTCTTCTCCTCACCCAGCTTTCTTCTGCCTCCTCCCCCGCTTACCTGTGCCTCCATCTTTGCAGCCACTGGACGGACATTCAGGTGAAGGGCACCTCACTGCCTCGAGCACTTCACTGCTGGGACCGAAGTCTTCACGAGAGCAACAAAAATGGCAAAGCCCCCCCCTTGAAGGGCTGTCCTGTCCACCTCATTGACAACTGCCCCTGGCCCCACTGCAACCCCTCGTGTCCCACCATCCGAGACCAGTTTACGGGACAAGAGATGAACATAATCCAGTTCCTCATGCACATGGGCTTCGATGTACAGAAAATGGCCCAGCAGCAAGGGCTGGAGCCCAGCAAGCTGCTGGGGATGCTTAGCAGCGGGAGCTAAATGAAGTCAGGATGTGGAAATGATTCATGGCCAGCACAGGAGAGGGTGACCCCCCGAAGACCCTTTGCCTCCTTCCCTTCTTCCACTTCACCTCACACCATAAGGCTCACATTCTTGCTCTGTACCCGATGCCCCTTGGACCTAGACACATATGTCCCACTGGGACCAACAGAGCCCTAAGCCTCCTCTTTACCTTCCTCGAGATACTTGGAATCACAGAATGTTCCGAGTTGGAAGGGTCCTCAGTGGCCAGCCTAACCCATGACCCCCTAACAGAATCCTCACTGTAATATGCTCACTATGGGTCATCCAGCCTACTCTAAGATCTCCAGTGGGGGTAGGAAGGGAATCCATCCCCTTCTGAGGCATCCAATTTCACTTTTATATAGCTTTGTTAGGAAATTTTTTTCCCTCGTGTCTAAATTTGTCTCTTTGTAACTTCATCCCATTGCTTCTGTTTCTGCCCTCTGAAGCCAAGCAGAACACACCTAATCCATCTTCTGTATGACAGCCTTTCAAATACTTGAAGCTGTCATGTGTTTCCCTCATCCCTAACCCCACCCCAAGTCTTCTCTTCTCCAGGTTAAAGATTCCCAGGTCCTTCCACTCAAACTCTCATAACATGAACTCCAGGCTTCTTACCATCCTTATCGCCCTTCTCTTGAACATTATTCAGTGCATCCTAAACTATGTCACCGAGCATTGAATACAGTATCCCAGAGAGGGTCTGACAAGGGCAGAGAATATAGGCCCACTCCTCTTCTTATGCCTTATTCCTCTCAATCTAGATCAGGATTATGTCAGTTTTGTTGTCTGCCATCTCATACTGCTGACTCAACTTAAGCTGGCAGTCCAGCAGAACCTCCATATCTTTCCCCAACATAGTGTTTTCCAGCAATGCCTTTTGCCCAATCCTGTCCTTTGGAAATTGACTCCTTTAACTAAAAGGTAAGTCTTTACATTTATCTCTGTTGAATTTAATCTTATTGGATTCCGCCCAATTGGTTTCTGTCTAGCCTATCTTTTTGGATCCTATCATTTAGAGTGCTGTCTTTAAATTCCTGCCTTGTGTCATCTAGAAATTTGATAAGTATGACTTTGTCTAGATAAAAATATTTAATTGGACAAGGCCAAGTGCAGATCCCTGGGGTACTTTCCCGGATGCCTCCTTCTAAGTTTTGTCATTAAACTAGGAAGGACCCCTCTTTGAGTCTGGCCACTCAATTCTGCATCCATTTAATTGTATTGTTACCTAACCCACATCTCTCCAACTTTTCCACAAGAAAACCATGGGATATTTCATCAAATGCTTGACTAAGATCTGGGTAAATCATACCCACAGCATTTTAATCCTGCTACTTCAGTAACTGTTAAAAAAAAAAAAAAGAAATAACATTTGGTGGCATGACGTGTTCTTGATGAAGCCATGCTGGTTCTCTGTGATTGCTGTTTCCTTTTCTAGATATTCACTGATCATTCCTTTAATTCTAGAGTTTCCCCAGGAATTGAAGTCACACTTACTAGCCTACAGTCTGCAGACTGTTCTCTTCCACCCCTTTTTTTTTTTTGAATTGGGATAACAGTTGCCTTTCCTTGGTCCTATGACACTTCTCCCATTTTCCATAGTCTTTCGAATACTATTGACAGTGGTTCTGCTGTCACTTGTACTCCCTTCAGGACACAAAGATAGAGTCCATTTTGGCCATGGGACTGCAACTGATCAAGGACATCTTACTTTCTGCTTATTCCTCTTGGACATCGACTCTCTGTTAGTCATTTTTACTGTTATCATTAGTTCAGAGTTCATTCTCTTTGTCAGAGAACATAAAGAAAATTAGAATTAGAGAATCCTACTTTCTTCCTCTTGCTAGTTATTTTATTTCATCCACACATACCCCCCACCTAAGAAGCAATTCTAGTTCCTATTTAATCTTCCTTTTTCCTAATATGGTTTTTTTAAATACTATTTTTTTGGTGATCTTTTGCTTTCTGAGCTAGACTCAGCCCATTGTGAGACTTAGCACTCCTGACGCTATATTTATGGGACAGTGTCATGTTCTTATATTCATCCTCTATCCCTTGCCCTTGCTTCCATATCTCTGAAATCTCAGTTGGCTGGTGAGTCCAGAGTATATACACATTGATCTCTTTCGACATGTATTTCTATTCATTGGAATTGTTTCCCTTGTGATTTCAGTCACTAAGAAATTCTTGAGAGTGTCTCATCTCTCCTGAGTAGATTTCCCCTATGGAATTTTAGTCCATAGGATCCTACACAGTCTATTCTCTGAGCCCTTTGAACTCTGTTTTCCAAAAATCTAGGGTTCATGTCAGACCCTACTTGGCTTTCCTTTTTCTCTATCAAAAATTTTAGGAGGGAGTAGTCATTTTCCCTATAATGTTCCCATCATTTCCATTCACCCTTCCTCCTTCCTTCCCTGGCTGAGGTCTCTGGTCTCAACTCTTCCTCCCATTGCTTCCAATGCAGTTTGGCTGGAGACTAGCTGCCCATCAAATGAAGCAACATCCTCATGATCCCCTCCTGGATCTGCTTCTGTCACCATCATGTACTTCTCTGTTATTCTTTCCTACCCTTTCCTCCCAGAGCCTTTGGTCCATGGGGCAGAGCCTAAAGCACTGGATTCCTCAATTCCACCACAAGTCCCATCTCAGTCCCTTTCCATCCTCACCTCCCAGGCCTTTTCATGCCCTTTTGTATTGTTTTATAAAGTGACTTTTTTATTACTTTAATTTTTTAAAAAAGGAAATAAGCAAGAATATAAGATGAATGATATTGTTTTGTAACATATTTTTTTTAAATAATAAAAAACCAAAGAACCTCACCCTACCAACTTATTTATTTGAAAGTGCAGCTTTGTTTCCCACTGGTTTTCCCCTTAAGAGATGATAGCAAAGAGAAGCCTAACACCCTCCCTAAAGCCTGGCTTGGAAAGCCTAAGATTAGAGGATCATCTCTTAATAGGTTTATGGCATCCTTGGTATCCAGTCATTAGAACAGCATTCACCTTAGGTAACTTTCTTACGTTCAAAGCCCGCCCCCTTTTTTTTCTTCTTGTGGGAAGTTCTACTTTGTCAAGTTTCAGATAATGCTTACTCTGTTAGTTCAATCGAACAGTCATTTATTATGCACCTACTATGTGCAAAATATTGTCCTAGGTTCTGTGGATACAAAAATGAAATAAAACAGAGCGTATGTGTGCTAATAACTGTCAGAGAATGATTAGATTCTTTGGAGAAGTTAGAATGGACTGAAGTATTCAAAGAGGATGGTTCACTTCTGACTGGGGAGATCAGAGGATGTTTCATGGAGAAGGCATCACCCAAGTTGAACTTTGAAAGACAGTAAGAGTATTAATGTGCAAAGACAGGTATATGTGGCAGTGGGAAAACTTTTCCAGATGTGTTTACCGTGAACAAAATTGTGGGGTGATGAAGGGCAGAGCGATATAGGATAAAAGCTGTTAGTCCAATTTGGTTAGAGGCAGACTATAGAGGGCTTTGAATGTCAGGCTAAGGAGCTTGTATTTTATTCTATGGGGAGCTACTAAAATATTTGGGCAGAGAAGTGATGTGGTCAGATCTATACATGAGGAGGATTGCTTTGGCAGCTGTAGGAAGGATGAATTGGAGAGGGGAGAGATTAGAGTCAGGGAGGTCCTTTAGGAGACTTTTTTTTCTTTTCTGGCTAGGCAATGGGGTTAAGTGACTTGTCCAGGGTCACAGCTAGTTAAGTGTCAAGTGTCTCAGACCGGATTTGAACTCAGATCCTTCTGACTCCAGGGCCAGTACTCTATCCACTGTGCCACCTAGCTGACCCTGGAGACTTTTAAGAGTAAGAGAGATGAGGGCCTCAAGTAGTGGTGACAATGGAACTAGAAAGCAAGAGATAGATGCTAGAGATGTGGTGAAGATAGGATTGACAAAACTTGGCAACTAAGGGGGTAAATAGGAGAGGAGAGAAAGAAGAATCAAGAATTACTTCTACTTTTAAGTCTGGATAACTGGAAGAATGGTCATATTATCCACTGAAATAGGGAAGTTAAAAGGAAAGACTAACTTTGGAAAAAAGATGGTGAGTCCAATTTTGGATATAGAGTTTGAAGTGCCAGAAAGGTATCCAGGCAGTTAGAAATGCAGGCCTGGAGCCCAGGGAATAGATAAGGGCTATATATACAAATTTAGGAGTCATTTGCACAGAGGGGATAACTGAAGGCATGTGGGTAGACAAATTTGTCAAAGGAGAGAGTAGAGGAAGAGAAGAGAAGAGGGTCAAAAACAAAGCTTTTGGAGATGTCCACAATTGGGAACTGAAAGGAGAAAGGAACCAGTGAAGGAAAGCTAAGAGGGATTTGTCAAAGCAAAACATGAGAGAAGAGAGTCATAAAAGCTAAGGGAGGACAGAGTATCAAGGAAGAGAAGGTGGATGAGCAAGAGGATGAAGGATGAATGGATGATAAAATTGTACCTAGGAATTCTGGTCCCTGGGGTAAGAGTGCAAAAGATGCTCAAATGAACTTTATTTTTTTCAGGTTCCTCATCTTTCAAAAAATATTTTAAACATATTTTTAAAATATTTTGAAAAATATTTTCCCCCAGTTACAGGTAGAAACAATTTTTAACATTTTTTTCAAATTTTGAGTTCCAAATTCCCTCCCTCCCCAAAGGCAAGCAGTTTTACATAGGTTATACATATGTAGTCATGCAAAACACATTTTCATGTAAGTCATGCTGTGAAAGAAAACACAGACCAAAATTTTAAAAACACACATATATATGAACTTTTTAAAGACAAATTCATTTGGGAGCAAAACCTCTGACCTCAGGACACAAGGTGCTATTGAGGGGAGACTGAGACCCTGGGACACTTTTCTTGCATGTGGTTCATCTACGAGGGGCAAGAACAGGGAAGACTGTGCTGGGAAGGAGCTCACCTAGGGGGATGGGGAAGGAAATAAGTTATCTAGTAGCTTTCCATTTAAACTAATTATTCTTACTGACCAAGCACCTAAGCTCAGTTGTTTCTTCCTTTTGAAGGAGTATACTGTACTCTCAACACCCTCTTAATTTTATTGCCTAGCAAAGCACCAGTCACCCAGTCCTGGTTATGGCTCTGATGAGTATTAAGGAAGTGGAGATAGAAAAGGTAGGATACTCTTTCTAGAAGTTTAACAGTCAACGAGAGGAAAGAGAAAAGGTTGATATCTTAAGTAGGTAGCAAGTTGAAGAAAAAAAATCCTGGAGGCCTAAGTTTGTTGGTAGATATAGCGGAAAGAGAAATTGAAGATGAGTGTTGGGGGAAATGATTAATGAAGCAAGGTTCTGAAGGAGTTGGAGATGAGATTAAGGGCACAGGAAGAGAAATTAGCTGTGGCAAGGAGGACCATTTCAGCTATCCCCACCAGCCCCTAATGGCACAATCCATTTTAGTATAGCTTTCTGTGATTCAATCTGCTGCCTTGCCAGGCATTGATTAGCACCCAATTCCTCTGAGTACAGCATTCAGTATCATGCCCATTTCCATATCCACTCATCTCTATTAGAGAAGAGAAGGAATGATAAACTGTTATCTGCGGTGGGCAAAAACCACATCCCTCTTCCCTGGATCCTAGTGAGTCCTGTTAAAGGTTCTGCCCATCACTCTATGCCTAATAGGATCTCAAATGATGCTGATAATAACATACTCTTCTCTATGTAAGAGGGATACTGAAGCTAGGTGTTCCCATTGGCCTCTTGCTAAGGATTACAGACTTGTACTTTTGGAATAAACTAATCCCTTATTGGTCCTGTGATTAGAGTCTGTGTCAAAGAGTATTGGCAATCTGGCCCAGAAGAACTACCAATTCTATGGGCTTTAAGGAACTAAGAGAGATGGTGTCTATATCTTTGAAAGTGACTATTTTGAATGGCTGAATGAGTTGTTGTATATAATTGTGATGGAATACTATTGTTCCATAAGGAATGATGAGCAGGATGCTCTCAGAAAAACCTGGAAAGATGCGCATGAATTGATGTAAAGTGAAATGAGCAGAACCAGGAGAATATAGTATACAGTAACAGCAACATTGTATGATGATCAGGTGTAAATGACTTAGCTCTTCTCAGCAATACAATGATCTAAGGTGATTCCAAAGGACTTATGATGAAAATTGCTATGTCTCCAGAGAAAGAACAGATGGAGTCTGAATGCAGGTTGAAGCATACTCTTTCTTTATTTTCTTTATTTTTCTATCTGTGTTTTCTTTCACAACATGACTAACATGGAAATATGTTTTGCATGACTGCACATGTATAACCTATTTCAAATTGCTTGCCTTCCCAATGACAGGGGGAGGGGAAAAAGGAGGGAGAGAGAGAATTTGAAACTCAAAAATTAAAAAAAAAACAACTGTTAATTGTTTTCACATGTAATTGGGGAAAAATAAAATATTAAATTAAAAGAAAAAAGAAAGTGAACACTTTTGTTGAACCATAGTCAATACCTGCTCTCCCTTGCATTCCAGCTGGAGGAGAAAGATGATATTTCTTTCTCTTCACCTTCCAGGACCCAGTGCAACTTGAGCACATGTGCCTCCAAAAGAGAACATGTTCACCTAGGTGAAGCTGAGATTGACCAGGCTAAACAGATTAGGCAGAAAAGTGGTACAAAGCATAGAGGATGCAGAATTTGGGAGGTCAGTTAGACCTAAATACAAACTCTGCCTTAGACATTTATTGGCTAGGTGACGCTTGGCAAGTCACTCAATCTCTCTCATTCTCGGTTTTCTCATCTGTAAAATGGAGATTATCATGGCACTTGCCTCCCTATGTTGTTGTGAGAATAAAATCAGACAATATGTAAAGCACTTTATAAACCTTAAAGTCACCTATATGAGAGCTGCTACTGCCACGACTGGACCTCAAGTCCCTGTCTGCCTCTTCTGCCTTACTTTATGTATATTTGCCTGAGTTCAGGTGACCAAACAAGAATCCCAAAAGATGGACGTTTCCCAGTCTTCGTTATTAATCTGTAAGTTGGAGAAATAGGAGCTTCTTGAGTCAGGGATGACTGTCCGGCAGAAAGTGCTTCCTGAAACTATACTCCTTCTTGGAAGAGACAATGTTACTGCCAGGAGAAAGGACCGAGAAATCCCAAACCATACTCTGGCTTACCGGGAGATCTAGACTTGTGAGTTTTAAAGATAGCTCAGGTAAGAGGGAAAAGTGAAATGTGTATTTTGTACTTCCACAGAATGCCTTTACTATTTGGGAGAGTATAAAAGGAGTCAGGTTATTGTTTTGTATTTTAAATATGTGTGACTGTGTGTTTGGGGTAGCTAGGTGGCACAGCGGATAGAATGCTGAAATTAAAGTCAGGAAGACTCATCTTCCTGATTTCAAATCTAACCTCAAAAACTTACTAGCTGTGTGACTCTGGGCAAGGCACTTGACCCTGTTTGCCTCAGTTTCCTCATCTGTAAAATGAATTGGAGAAGGAAATGGAAAACTGCAAATGGGGTCACAAAGAGTCAAACATGGCTGAAAATTACTGAACGACAACAGCTTTGTTAAAACTTGTGTTTTAAGACTTTCTTTTGTGGTGGAGGAAATAAATAGCTGTCCTATACTTTATATTTACTTTATATAATGAGTGTCTCTTTTTCTAGAAAGAGTCTGTTAATTCATTTTAGAGGAGATTCTAGACGCTAGCTGTATGTAAGCTTTATTTAAGGGATTTTCCCCAGAACATTGATGTGGAGGACATAATGAGCCAGAGTACAAGAAAACTGTGATCCTCTTTTGGGTCCCCTAAGTACTTAACCCAATATAAGTCCAGAGCAGGAGCCCTCTGGGAATAAAGGAGTGCCCCCTGAACACTTTATTTGAAGATATCACTGACCTATATAATACTGAGGCAACTAGGTGGCTCAGTGCATTGAGCACTGGGTTTGAAGTCAAGAAGACCTGAGTTTACATCTAGCCTCAGACACTTACTAGCTGTGTGGCCCTGGACAAGTCACTTAATCTCTGTTTATCTCAGTTGCTTCAACTATGAAATGTGGATAATAGCAACACCTACCTCACAGGGTTGTTGTGAGGATCAAATGAGATAGTATTTGTAAAGTATTTAGCACAATGTCTGACACACAGTAAATGCCATATAAATGCTCATTCCCTTCTTTTCCCTTTCCACTTGCCACCGTCGGTAAGATAAAGTTTCATCCATTTGTTATAAGTTAGGTGTATTGAGTCATCCAGCTGAATCTCACACTTAAAACTTATAATCCACATTTTTGACATGCTTTGCTGGGGTTAGGACTAGAACAAGTGGTCTTGGGATAATTTTTCTCTGTGCAGTGCTACCATGACCTTGGCCTCATAAGTATCATGGAATAATCCACTGAACTCAAGTGGCTCAGAAAAATGCTAACAAAAAATGGGGTGATTAAAAATTATAAAAAAGGGGAAGAACTCATCCCAGTGGACAGAACTGGCCTGGATGTGACCCAAAAGTTCTGTCTGCCAGGATACTGTGCCTTTGGGGTCTACAAAGAAGGAAGGTTGGAAGAATCCCATGCTGTTGGAACACAGTTCTGTTTTCCTTGGACTTGGTTTCCCAGAATGCTAAGGATTGAGAGAAGTAAATAATGGGAAATGAATCCAAGAGAGAGGTCAAAGGGGAGAGCTGAAGTTTGGAGAGGTTGGAAGAAAAAAGACTCAATCGACAGAGTCTTTTTGTCTGATAGACCCTGAAACTACAAGGGATTTTATGGTTACCTCCAGAGGTAGGTGTAAGAGAAATGGTCAGAACCAGGCAAACCATTTTTTCTTTTTTTTTTTTTAAATTTATTTATTTATTTTCAGTTTTCAACATTCTCTTCCATACGCTTTTGAGTTTTAAATTTTCTCCCCTCCTTCTCCACCTCCCTCCCCAAGATGGCACGTAATCTGATTTAGCCTCTACA
Source organism: Vombatus ursinus (assembly GCF_900497805.2). Taxonomy (NCBI): domain Eukaryota; kingdom Metazoa; phylum Chordata; class Mammalia; order Diprotodontia; family Vombatidae; genus Vombatus; species Vombatus ursinus. Next base: position 265,532 of record NW_020948774.1, read on the forward strand.
TATACTCCTGTTAAATATATTTTCACATTAGTCATGTTGTAAAGAAGAATTAGAACCAATAGGAGGAACCACAAGAAAGAAGAAACAAAACAAAACAGAAGAAAAAAAAAAGACCAAACAGTATGCTTCGATCTGCATTCAGACTCCATAATTCTTTCTCTGGATATAGATAGCATTTTCCATCATGAGACCTTTGGAGATGTCTTAGATCCTTGCATTGCTGAGAAGGACTAAGTCTATCAGAGTTAGTCATAGTACAACATGGCTGTTATTGTGTACAACATTCTCCTGGCTTTGCTCACTTCACCCAGCATCAGACCATACAAGTCTTTCCAGGTTTTTCTGAAGTCTCCCTGCTCATCATTTCTTCTAGCATAATAGTATTCCACTACATTCATATACCACACCTTGTTCAGCCATTCCCCAATTGATGGGCATCCCCTTAATTTCCAGTTCTTTGCCACTACACAAAGTTTTTGCTCATGTGGATCCTTTTCCCATTTTTATGATCTCTTTATGATACACAGGCAAAACATTTTAAGGCAGTACAACTGTTCACTTGGATACTTTAATCCACTGGCAATCCCCATGTGTGAACTTCCAATAAAAATACAGGTTGCAACCCATCCACAATATCATATCTCGTGCAGCTTTCACCTATGTCCTCCAGTAAATTCTCCAAAACAGGTCTCTAATCCCTGGTCATTGCATGGATACCAATACATCATATTGGCAGTCCATGGTTATCTATTGATCTTGCTACTTGACCAGTCCACCTCAGAAACTAATTATTCTTCAGATGTTCTCTGGAATATTGGCAAGCTGCCATCAATGACATCAGCGCAATTAGAAAAATTTATTTCTTCAATGAAGTAGTCTGCAAAGACCATGATGCAATTTTATTCATTTTATGCATGCCAATTTCACAATTCTTAGAATTGCTTATCAAGGAAAGAGGAAAGGACCTCATGCCCCAATCCCTAACTCCTTTCAAATGATGGTTCATTTCATGCTCCCTAATCTATGTTCAGTTCTGTGGGAAGATTTGAGTTAAGTGAGTTACAGACAAAATAGAGCAGAAGACATTACACTCTTCTATTTACACTTTTATTTTAGGGGAAAGTCACTTCTACACACTGAATTTTTCATATTTATAAAGATATTCTGATTACCCCCATTTCCCATGTCACCCACAAGTCTACTTCTTCCAAATGGGGCACAGAATAGTCTACAGTTTTGGAAGACCTCTATTGTGCCATTCAGCAGTCTTTCCCCATAGGCTTATTGTAGGGGTGGCTCTAATGACTGACTCCTTTTAGTTCAGGTTCAGTGTTCGGATGAAATGAGGCATTTATACATCACTGAACATTTAACTAAGAAAGTTTATTTTTCCTCAACACACTAAGAATATTCAACAAGGATACAATGGCACTTAGCATCTCATGACACTGGGGTTCCCTCATCTCCAAATAATAATGTGTCTGGGCAGTAGGTCATTAGGATATGGTGACTTATGTGGTCTCAGGCACCAACCAACTTTGAGAGACCTAGACTACAAGTGTCTGGGACTTTTTATAGCTATCTACCAGGAATCTGCGGCCAATTAGGTTTCATGTGGGAAAGAAACTTTATCAGAGAATCCTAAAGAAGTTGTGTCAGGAAAATACTGGTCCTATAATAGGGCCCCTTTGATCTGGTGAGCCCATGTTTTTAGAGGTCTCTGTTTATAAAGACCAGGTTGAGTGGAGTCTTTGACAGGCACTCAGGGATGTCATACCAAACAACCATTAAGGCTATGGAGGTACAAGCTCCCCAAAGTGAACACTTTCTATACCACTTTTTTTTCCCCCCTGGGCTAGGCAATGGGGTTAAGTGACTTGCCCAGGGTCACACAGCTAGTAAGTGTTATGTGTCTGAGGCCAGATTTGAACTCAGGTCCTCCTAAATCCAGGGCCGGTTCTCTATCCACTGTGCCACCTAGCTGCCCCTCTAAACCACTTTTGAAAAACAATTGCTCACCTGCTTCTGGGCCTAGCTGTTGCTGAATGAATATATGACACAAATAATCATACTCCATCCAGAGTTGCCTATTGTGAGTAGGATAATACAAAATAACCTCTAAGAGGTTGGGTAGAACACAGAAGACCCCTATTACTGAATGTAAATTCTATATTCAAAGCTGTGCTCAGCAAGGTCTCCCAGGTGTTAATGGTCTTCAGAAGCATTATCACTCTTCTAGAGACCCTAACACCTTGTGTCTTTACCCCAGTGGACCTTCACCTATAAGGAAGGAAGGACCTGACTTTTGAGGAATATCACTATGCCTGGTTCACAGGGGCCTCCCACTATGAAAGGCATGTGAAACTGGACTTCATTAACCTCTAGTCTGCTAACAGGTAATGTTGTGAGGGACGGGGTCTTGACAAGTCCTCCTAGTGGGCTAAGCTATAAACTTCATGTCTGGTGAGTCAAAGAACCTTGAGAATTGGGTCCGATAAATCTTTATCTACACTGATTCTTAGGTGCTATCACAGTCTGATCCAACGGCCTGGAGGTAATAGGACTAGACAATCAAAAACTCTTCCTTTTGGGGTCAGGAGGAATGGTATGCCAACTGCATACCATTATTAGTAAGGCATGTCAATATCACTCAGAGATATTCTAGGCATTCTATTAAACTAAACAACCTGATTGAAGCTGTTATAAAAATGGCAGAAAATGGGCAGTGGCTCCATTGCCAATGTGAAAAATAAGTACCATGATGCCATACTGGGCTAGGCATAGGTCCATGTAATCCTCCCAACAAAAGATGAGGCTGTTACTTCTGTCCAACAGGGCTCTTCATCCACAGCTTTTGTGCTAATATCCTTCATGGTATTTGACTTATTGCCAACTGAATAAGAGGTATGCCTCTGATAAATACGTTTTGTCATTGTGCTCCTATTGGAGTTGTGTGACATGTATCCCAGAAGTCATATCCATAACAATTTAATACTACCCTACAAAGGAGGAGAACTCTCAGGTTCAGTAGTCTCTCAGACCCAGCCACCAGGAAGCTTTACACAATAAGGATGGGCTATCTTTAGACAGTTGCAGTTGACTGTTTCCAGCTCTTCCTTATTCTGTCTCTCCTGGCGTTGAGGTCCTTGCTCCCTCCAAGGACCAAAAGATCCATAAACCCTAATGATACAGCTCAGGTATCCTTCAATTGGGATGACTTTTTCCCCTTTAGATGGTTTGGATAATTTCTTTCCAGAAAGAGTACAGTGGACCATGATGGTATTATTGGGAAATACCTTTCTTTCTAATGCCATGGGAAAAGAGAGACCATCTCTGTATAATTATAGTGAATGTGTATTTTTCTGGGGAAAAAAAGTGAATCCTCTAACTAGTCTGGTTGTAGCAATTTCCTCAGTTTTTGGATGAAGGTGAGGGAGAGTCCTTACCTAATTCTTGTGAAAGAAAAGGGAAGTCCCTCAGGAGAAGCTTCTAAAGCAAGAGAGATTTAGTATTCTCCACCCACCATGAGGCTCCTGGTGGGAGGCCAGGGAACATTAAGGGGGCAGTGGTAAGGGAAAGTCTTACTATTAATACTGGCACTGGGACAGACTCCAATCTATTTTATTGAAGATGACCCTGGACCATGATGCAAATTGGCGACTTTGCCAGAAGTGACATCATCTGTGCTATGGCCTTGATATAACCTGGATTTTTCTGAGGACAATCTTGCTCATTGTCACTCCTTTATGAGGAGAGATCCACTGTGAAATTCAAAGATTTGGCATTACCCACCATATGGACTACTATATCTTAATGATACAGGCCCTGGTTATTCAGAAATGAAAGGCAAAGCCTGGGGTTTCTGATTTTCATTCTTTTCTGTATTTATCCATTCATTCAGGGGATTATTATATTTCTAATCATCCTTACTGCTGTCTTTCTATATTGTTGTAAGCTCTTTCTCCAGTGCTATCTACATACCAAGCTTCATGAAACCCCAAGATTAGTATTGTCAAGTAAATAGCACTAAGACCGATGATAAGTGGTAGTAAGTTCTCTAGAAGAGAGGTGCCAAACTTATAGTCTGCAGGAAGCAAGCAGCCTGCAAAACTTCTGAATAGAACCGAAACCAAATTAAAACTTTATTAGGAAATATTTAACAAAATAAATAAAAATATAGCACAACACAAATAATGTTAATTTGTGGTTTTCTAAGTCAATATGCAGCCCATAAGGATCCATTTCTATTTGAGTTTGATAACACTGCTCTAGAAGACCTTTACAACCTTGCCACCAAGGGATGGGGTATAATCTGAGTTGTACTAGGTCAATGATGTATCTTTGCTTCGGCAAAATAAACCTTCTCTTGTTAAGAAGGACCCGAATTTATGAATACCTCAAAAGGGTCTATTGGCACATTGTATATTTTTTTATCTATAAGGTAAAAAAAATAGATATAGTATGGAAATTTTTATTTCAAGATAAAATGATAATATTTGCTTATAATTATTTGTAAAGTGATTTGCTCAGATAGGAGAAAAATTATTTATTATCAAACATATTTCCTTGTAATCACTAATTTAGGAATCACATTTTTATGATCATACTACTTTGTTGTACATTTGCTGTAAAGTTTTTTATTTTGTTTTGTCTTGATTTTTATTCAAAATGACGCATACATCTGTGGTCCTATTAAGGTACTTTGTAGTGTTACAAATATGGTACGTTTTGGCTAGAAGAGCATCTATGTCTTCAACCATGGCTGTAATTTCCAGTTTGCTACTTGGACAATCTCTAGTAAGCTCTTCACTTACCTTTTGGGTGTATTCTTGATGGCTAATTTTTGAACTACAAATTTAAAAAAATAGTATCCAGCTATTGATGAGGTGAACTTCATATCTAGAACATTGCAAGGCTTTTCTCCTTGCTGCTTTCACCATTCCATTTGGTCAAAAGCATCTACTGCTATTCCATTCTTGTAAAATAAAATAAGATAGACAGCTTCGGTTTTGGATTGTTCTCTGCTGGAATTTGAACATCCGAATGGAGGATACTCATAACAGTTCCACATTTAGCTCTCTTATACTGGGATGAAATCAGGGTCACTGCTGGCTTCTCTATGAATTTCAAAACCGGAGGTTCATACAGTAGGACTATATGTCCTTTTTGCTTCTGAAAGTTCTCTACAGTTCTGACAAATAGGCCCAATTATGCTATACCTTTGCTTTGCAAGTCTCAAGAAAATATCAAGAGATGTAAAATAATTGCTTTAGGTTATATTGTAGCCTTTGGTTAAATAGTGAGTTCATGAGTTTCAATACTACATCCAAGGGTATACTGATCTTATTGTTCCTATGTTGTATTTTCCCAGGTAAGAGAATCTGTTGCAAAGGTTTTTGTTTTTGGTGTTTACTGCCAACCAAAATTTGAGGTCAGATTTGTCTAGCTTGTTTAACATATATTGGATAAATTTACAGTATGCCTTGCAAGGTAGCAATGGCTTACCAACCATTATGTTATACGTTGAGAATAAAAGTTGTTGACTTGTTTCAGTCATATCTGACTCTTCATGACCCCATTTTGGTGTTTTCTTGGCAAAGATACTGGAGTGGTTTGACATTTCTTTCTCCCGCTCATTTGACAGATGAGGAAACTGAGGCAAACAGATTAAGTGACTTGCCCACCGTTACACACTAGTAATTGTCTGAGGCCAGATTTGAACTCAGGAAGACATCTTCCTGACTCCAGGCCCAGCATTCTATGCACTATGGAGCCACCTAGCTGCCCTTTGACAATTTTCAATAAAATGATCATACCTCAAGGATGCTAGAGAAAACTTGTTCTAAAATAGATTTTGCTACTTGTCAGTTTCAGGCCAAAGGTAAAGTACCTCTTTATATCTAGGAATTGATTACATGACATAGTTTTATTGAACAAAAGACACACCCAGATGCTATCTACATGCTTTAAAAAAAAACTATTTCTTTTTAAAAAATTTCTTTATTTTTAGTTTTCAATATTCATTTCCATAAGATTTTGAGTTCTAAATTTTCTCCCTCTCTCTCCCTCCTCTCTCCTCAGGATGGTGAGCAATCTCTGCATGCTTTTTATGGGTAGGTTTCTTTCACCAATACCATTGCAAGCAACAATAAGACCAATATGTTTTTCTAAATAATCTAAAGTAATAGACCAGTTAGCATTGTTTGTTGCTTGTTGGCCCTCAGAATTTGTAAATTTCTGAATAATTCTAAGCACTGACTCACTAAGTCATTTATTTTTAAAGGAATAGAACTTTGCTCAATAACATGGGTTGTAGAATGCGCAGTAAGGCCAGACTGTTGCAAGCATCCTCACACAGCTTGAGAAGCAAAAACCTATCACCAAGAATTATCTTTACATTTGAAACATTGTGGGTCGATCTTCATTTCTTTTACTGTGAACTTGGGTCCAACAAGCACCATGTTGCTCATTATCTTTCAGATTATCAGCTATTAAAAGAATTTCATTAACACTGGACTCAGATGAAAAATATTCTTTTTTGGCCTCACTCTGCAACTGTAGCATTTTATGTCATTGAATTCATTCTCTAAAAGTTGGATGAGGTATTTCTTATTAATTCTAAAATCTGTTCATCAGAGAATTTCTTGGATATTTTATCAGTAAGGATACAAGCAAGGCTAAATTATTCTGAAATAGCAGAAAAATAAATAAATTTGCAAAATAGTGGATGTTACATAAGAAGATAAAATTTTGTTTTACTCTATAAATATATTATTAATAAAATTTTATAAATATTTAATGAATTCTACCAATGCTCCAAAAGGAAAAGACTAATATGGGGCAAAGGCATGACCAATGTAAACAAATGTAGGAGCATTTCCTCTTATTTACAAGAAAAGCATAAAATGTTTAAGCATAGGGGCCATTTCTCAGCAATATCACTACTAGATCTGTATCCCAAAGGAGACAAAAAACAAAAAGGAAAAGGACCTATAGGTACACAAATATTTATAACAGCTCTTTTACTGGTGGAAAAGAATTGGGAATTGAGAGGATGCCGATCAATTGGGGAATGGCTGAACAAGTTGTGATATATGATTGTGATGTAGCACTATTGTGCTATAAGAAATGATGAGCAGGATATTTTCAGAAAACCTGGAAAGACTTACATGAACTGATACAAAGTGAAATGAGCCGAACCAGGAGAACATTATACATAGTAACAGCAATATTGTACAATGATCAACTGTGAATGACTTAGCTATTCTCAGCAATACAATGATCCGGGACAATTCCAAAGGACTCATGATGAAAAATGCTAACTCCAGAGAAAGAACTGATGGAGTCTGAATGCAGATTGAAGCATATTTTTCAAAATTTTCTTTATTTTTTTTGGTCTGTATTTTCTTTCACAACATGACTAGTAAATGTGCTTGCATGACCACATATGTATGTATAACCTATATCAAATTGCTTGCCTTCTCAATGAGGGAGGGAAGGGAGGGACAAAAATTGAAACTCAAAATTCTAAAAAGTGAATGTCTAAAATTGTTTTTGAATGTAATTGGGGGAAAAATAAAATATTAAATAAAAAAGTATATGAGGTCATTTGATGTATGACGTCATTGATGTAGGACATCATATGAGGTCCTTATAGGTAGAATCACATGTTGAATTTCTTTTATTCTTTAAAAAGTCTTTATAATGCTAAGGAGTATTGGTAACAAAGATATAGAAAAAGTCACAAAGTAGAAATACCTAAGCCTTTTCAGGTTTCTAAAAACAGTTTTGCATCAAGTGACACACTTGGCACTTCTTGTGTTTAGATGACCTACAAGTGTCTCATTTTATTCCAAGTCCTGAAGCTGAACTACAGACTGGATCAAGTCAGTCTTGGCCTACAACACAGAGCAATGGAGGAGCCCTTGGACTGAGCAGAGAAGTTTCTTGTCCAAGTATCCTGGACCAAAAAGGAGCTGGAAGCTGAGGAACAACAAGAGACAGTGTCATTATGTGTAGGAACAAGACTGGACCTTGCTATTCTAGCACCATGAGTTCACCCAAGCATGAACCTGGGTCCAACAAGTGCATGTATTGTAAAGATTTGGAGAAAGGGGTATTAGTAACTCTGAGTGCTTTCTTTTTGCCAGGGTAGGATAGAGATGTCAATATAAGTCTAGAGATAGACTCTATAAGTCTAGAAAACTACCTACAGTGTTGTATGAATTACTTGGAACAAGTAATAATTTTGACATGGTTTCCTTTTCTAATAGCAATAATCATGTGTATACTTCTAATAATGCTAGGTTGACTTGGAATATCTGATCTTGACCAGATGAAATTAAATTGAGCTGTTTTTTCCAGAACTTCCTCAACTTTAATTAGTTCACTATCAGTTGAAAGCTAGATTTTGTGCCATACACAATGTATTTTTTTTTTTTTAGGCAATTGGGGTTAAGTGACTTGCCCAGGATCACACAGCTAGTAAGTGTCAAGTGTTTGGTCTGAGGCTGGATTTGAACTCAGGTCCTCCTGACTTCAGGGCTGGTGCTCTATCCACTACACCACCTAGCTACCCCTACAATGTATTTCTTGTTCTTTTCTGTTTTGTTTTTAATACTGTGGGTTTTGAGAATGTATAATACTCCAAGATAACATACAAAAATTGTAACACTTAAAGAGCACACTTCAATGTCTATTACAGATATCACAATAACTATTGAATGAGTTTCCCAACTTAAATACCTTTGAAAAACCTATAGGCTATGATCAAGGTTAAATCTGAAAAAATGGACAGTTCTTCAAAGATATATTTAATATCCAATGTGATAAAACTTTAGTTTCATAATGAAAAATTAAAGAATATATATCAAATCTTGTGAACACAATGTCAAACAAGTAACTGTAGAAAAAGAAAGATATGTTGCAAGTTAAAAGTTTATTTATAGATGTAAAAAGTTATAAGATGTTTTTTATTCTATAAATTTAATTATTTCATTTTGTCTCAAATAATTATTAAACTATTATAGGCCCATGATTCAACAGAGGGGCAGATTACTTAGTTCTCTATATCCCCTCATTCTTTCCCACATTGAGGGGATCATCAGGGGAGTACTATAAATCTGGAAGACTGTGTAGATCTCTGCAGAGGCAGAAACTCACTATAGAGAAAAGAAAAGCTAGCAAGAGATCTGGTGTGAGTCCTTACATCTTAAAAATTGAGTTAAAGTCTGCTTTATATTCCAAGTATTTCTAGCCCAAGTACTAGAACATACACACACACACACACACACACACACACACACACACACGGGGTGGAATCCGAGGTCATTTTTTCCTTTTTTGTGGGGATTAGACATGGGATAAATTCTGACATTCTTCGAGGCAAACTCTAGGGGAAGACCCAAGTCAAAAAGAGATTTTATTGTGTAATGGGAGTTAGTGACTTGTGCAAACACTATCAGTTTGCTAAGATGACATCATCCATATAGAAGCTACTAGTATCTACTTCCAGGAAATGGGAGAACTGGAGCATATGCAGACACTTTGTGTGGACCTATTACATACTGTGATCAACCTTTTTCCATTAGCTGCATAATCAGAATTATTGCCATCTTTATAACAGCTTGATTCAATACTTTTGGGGCTTTTGGCTGCATTGGAATCTAAAGGTGAAAGTGACTCTTCACTCTGAGCCATTGAAACCATGTGACCATGCATTTAGGGGGAAGGGCTTCCTCCCTTCCTCCATCTTACCCTCCCTCTACTTAGGCCATGGGGTTTCAAGAAATGAGCCTGAGTCTTTGGCCTTTTTGTTCATTCTTTTCTCTTCTAGGTACAGAGAGTGGGGTATTTGATATGGCCAAGAACACAAGATATGGGGCACAGGAGACCAAGAATCCAGGTAAGAAGTTGCAGTCAACGCAGTAGTGACACATTTAGTAGCATGGGTCCAAGAGTTCAACTCAGCAGAATCCAACATTCCCAACACTGCACTTGAACTTGGTGGAACTAATACTATGTAGCAATTGAGCTAAGCTATTCTCATCCCCCTCCCCAGAAACCAAGGTGTTATAGGAAGAATTTTGCTTCTAAGGTATTGGGGGGGGGAAATTGACATTTTTGTTTTTTCTATAGCTTTGAAGTAAATAACCTTTTGTAAAAGCTAATCCCATGTTAGGTGATTAAATGGAACTGGGTTCTAGTCACTGGCACCTTAAAAAATGGGGGAATACAGTCAGTATGGCCTTGATTCAATGGCAGAGGAGACAACCTCAAATTTTTCTGTACCTGGGAACACTGAGGGAGAAATTATGTAACAAATATGACTACCACTGTCGAGTCCCAAAGATTTAATCTAGTCTATTTAAATGCAGAACTTCAAGTGTCTCTGGGTCGTGGGTTATAACTACAAACCAAATGTCTTCCAAAAATTAGTCTGTACATTGTTTGGAACTGCACATTTGGAAAGCACATTTTCTCATAGAAATAATATTACTGAGGTGGAGCCAAGATGGCGGAGGGAAAGCAGTGACTTGCTGGAACTCTCTCCCCAAACCCCTCCAAATACCTATAACAATGGCTCTAAACAAATTCTAAAGCAACAGAGCCCACAAAAAGACAGAGTGAAACAAATTTCCAGCCCAAGACAACCTGGATGGTTGATTGGAAAAGTATATTGCATGGGGCGGGGAGAGAAGCGCGGTTCCGCGTGGGCGCTCAGGCCGCAGCAACCCTAGAGCAGGCCTCAGAGGGCTGAATCGTGGGCAGCTGTGGCGGTTTCCAGACTTCTCAACCCAGAATGCCAAAGACAACTTAGAAGGTCAGTGGGAAAAGTCTGTGACTGCGGTGACAGAAGGAGCTAGGTCTCAGCCGCAAGTCCCGAGTGTGCCCCTGGGGCCGCAGGTGTTTCCTGAGCTTCCAGCCCACAGACTGAGGGGGAATCAAGTGGCTGATCAGAGGGGGATTGCAGGGATCTCTTTGCCAGTGTTGAGGAAGGAATCTCTTGCTTTACCGGTGCTTGGATCTGGGTCACAGTTCTGAGGGGCATTCCTGGGGCAAGGAGGACTGCTGGCATGGTGGAGCTGGTTGTGGCGGTGGAGAGGAAACACCTTGCCCCTTATCATAGCACCTTGGAAGAACTGACACTTTTCAAGTCCCTAGAAGTATCTCTGAAAACAGCTGGACAAACCCCCGAAGCTTGGGACAGTACATTCTCCACATTGGAAGCAGACTTTTACCTTAACAAAGAGTTTAAAACTCGAGTAATTGGCTGGGATTATGAATAGGCAGCACAAAAAGAGTCAGACTATATTATCTTACTTTGGTGACAAAGAAGATTAAAACATACAACCAGAAAAAGACAACCAAGTCAAAGCTCCTACATCCAAAGCCTCTAAGAAGAATATGAATCAGTCCCAGGCCTTGGAAGAACTCAAAAGAGATTTTGAGAAGCAAGTAAGAGAAGTAGAGGAAAAACTGAGAGTTTTGCAAGAAAATCATGAAAAACAAGTCAACAGCTTGCTAAAGGAGACCCAAAAAAATACTGAAGAAAATAACACCTTAAAAAATAGCTTAACCCAAATGGCAAAAGAGGTCCAAAAAGCCAATGAGGAGAAGAATGCCCTAAAAAGCAAAATTGGCCAAATGGAAAAGGAAGTCCAAAAGATTACTGAAGAAAATACTTCCTTAAAAATTAGAATAGAACAATTGGAAGCTAGTGACTTTATGAGAAATCAAGACACTGTAAAACAAGTCCAAAAGAATGAAAAATTAGAAAACAATGTGAAATATCTCATTGGAAAAACAACTGACCTGGAAAATTGATCCAGGAGAGAGAATTTAAAAATTATTGGACTATCTGAAAGCTATGATCAAAAAAAGAGCCTAGACATCATCTTTCAAGAAATTATCCAGGAAAACTGCTCTGATATTTTAGAACCAGAGGGCAAAATAGAAATTGAAAGAATCCACTGATCATCTCCTGAAAGAGAAAAGGAAAACTCCTAGGAATATTATAGCCAAATTCCAGAGTTCCCAGGTCAAGGAGAAAATATTACAAGCAGTCAGAAAGAAACAATTCAAGTATTGTGGAAACAAAATCAGGATAACACAAGATTTAGCTGCTTCTACATTAAGGGACCGCAGGGCATGGAATATAATATTCTGGAGGGCAAAGGAGATAGGATTACAACCAAGAGTCACCTACCCAGCAAAACTGAGTATAATCCTGCAGGGGAAAAAATGGTCATTCAGTGAAATAGAGGACTTTCAGGCATTCTTGATGAAAAGACCAGAGCTGAATAGAAAATTTGATTTTCAAATACAAGACTTAAGTGGAACATGAAGAGGTAAACAGGAAAGAGAAAATCATAAGAGACTTATTAAGGTTGAACTGTTTACATTCCTGCAGGGAAAGATGATATTTGTAACTCATGAGACTTTTGTCAGTATTAGGGTAGTTGGACAGGAAAAAACCATATGTACACATACACAGATACAGATAGATAGAGGGCACAGGGTGAGTTGAAGATGAAGGGGTCATATCTGGAGAATAAAATTAAGGTGTGAGAGAGGATTATACTAGGAGAAGGAGAAAAGTAGAGGTAGAACAGGGTAAATTATCTCACAAAAAAAAAACAGAAAAGGTTCTTACAGTGGAGGGGAAATGGGGGAAGGTGAGAGGGAATGAGTGAATCTTATTCTCATAGAATTTGACTTAAGGAGGGAATAACATACACACTCAATAGGGTGTGGAAATCTGTCTTACCCTACAGGAAAATAGGGGGGGAAGGGGACAAGAGAGTAGGGGGATGATAGAGAGGAGGGCAGATTGGAAAAGGGGGTTATCAGAAGCAAGTACTTCTGAGGAAGGTCAGAGTCAAAAGAAAGAATAGAATAAATGGGGGGGTGGGATAGGATTAAGGGAAATAGAGTTAGTTTTTCACAGCATGTCTACTATGGAAGTGTTTTGCATAACTGCACATATATAACCTATATTTAGCTGCTTGCCTTATCAATGAGGGTGGATGGGGAGGGAGGAAGGGAGAAAATTTGGAACCCAAAGTTTTAAAAACACATGTTTAAAAAAAAACATTTTCACATGCAACTGGGAAATAAGAAATACAGGAAATGGGGTACAGAAATCCATCCTGCCCTACAAGAAAATTGAAGGGGAAGGGGATAAGAGAAGGGGGGGGAGAGATAGAAGAGAAGGCAGACTAGGGGAAGGGGTATTCAGAATTCATGCCATCTTGGGGTGGGGGGAGGGGAGAGATGGGGTGAAAATTTGGAGCTCAAAATCTTGTGGAAGTAAATGTTAAAAACAAAAAAAATAAAAATTAAGAAAAAAAGAAATAACATTATCAATGGGAAAACTAGGCTAGTTTAGTTAACCCATAAGACAATTGTACTATAGTAGTAATAATGGCATGGTTGAACAGGTGGAGCAGTGAGTAGGCTAGGGAAGGAAGCAGGGGAAAGGGGAGGGAAATCCATAGCAAATGTGGTAGCAAGAGCCAGTTTGGCAATACTAGTTTGGAGGGAGTGTGGTTAAGAGAGAGTTGTAATTAACAATGGCATAAAATGCCCCGAAGGCAAGCCACATAAAACTCAACCTGAAATTAACTTTCTAAGACAAAATTTAATTGTGTGGGTAGGGTGGGGAAGAGACCCCAGGATATTGCCTAAAGTAGAGAGACACAAACTCTAGGATACCCCTTCTTGGAATCCCAATCCTCAAAGGGGAGGAGAAGCAAGATTTGGCTGGACTAGGCCAGGAAGAGCTCCCCCATAGTGCAGCTAAATGCAGTGAGGAAGTATGGTGTCTGGTAGCCTCTTATTTTAACTATTCTTTTTAATCAGGCACTAAGCTACATTTGGATACTGAGGTTCTACTTGTATCTCTAAATTTCAATGCCCTAGGCTAGAGCAAAGACTCAGGCTTCTACACCTTGTTACAGAAGAGGATTCTATATAAGTGACTAGCAAGTAAAGTATTTATTAATTGTGGATTGTCCATATAGAAAAACAGAATTATTATGGCCCAGAAAATGTTAGTTTTAAGACAATATGGAAAAAAGGCAGGAGATAGAGCCATCAGTATCCAGGCAACCCATGCCCGACCTAGGCAGTTTACATCTAGAACTTCAGAAAAAGAAAGGACCATGCCAGTGCCTGGATTTCCCAGAGAGCAGGAGGTCTACAGCCAAGCTACAGCAGAAGCCACAGAAAGAAAAAGCAACATCTGGGAATTAAAATATCTGGGATCTTGAGGAGGCCTGCTACCAGCATAATCAACATCTGGTTGATTTCTGTCAGGGTCACAGTAGGGAGAAAGCCAACTTCAAGTCTGGGATTGTGTAAGGAGAAGAAGACAGATAGCATACTGATGCCAAAATCTAAATCAAAACACCAAGAGAGTAAGCCAAAAACCAGTAATTTTTTCAGAGGGTGAAAATGTAAAGTAAATACTGTCAAAAACAACTGACTTGAAAAACAGGTCAAAGAGGCATGATAAATAAATAAATAATCTTAGAAACTGTATCTAAGACCAAGTGGATCCTGCTCATACCTTAAAGCAGGGGAAAGAACAGAGTCTGACTCAAGAACAAAGCCTCAAAGTAGAAAATGAGGCTGGAGATAGGAATAAACAGAAAATGCTGAACACAATAAAGAAATAGTAGAGAGTGAGAGAAGCCCAAGAGGCAAACCCAGAAAAATTAAGTAACTCCAGAAGTCTAAGCAGAGCTTCGAAGAAAAGAATGACTTAACCATAAAGAATACCTGGGGAAAAAATAAGCAAGAAATACAATATGGAATATTTATTGGAATGAGAGCTAGGGAGGAAAGAATGGAAAGGAGAATGAATTACTTAGAATAGAAGGTGGTAAACCTTACCCAAGAATTGGCATCCCTGAAAGTTAGAATGAACTAGACAGAAAACAATGACTCCATGAAATAATAAAAACATGAAAGGCAAATTTAAAAATTGGAAATGTAGGAGAAGATGTAAGATATATACTGTCCAAAATAACTGACTTTAAAAATAGGTTAAAAAATGTCAAGGAGACGTATTCTGAGTATCATTAGCCTAGCTGAGAATCATGACTGGAAAAAAAACCTGGGTATGATATTTTTTCCACTTAATATTATTTTATTTTTTCCAATTACATGCAAAGATAGTTTTCAACATTCACTTTTATAAGATTTTGAGTTCTAAATTTTTTTGTCCTTCCCTCCCTCCCATTCCCCTTCCCTAAGACACTAAGCAATCTGATATAGGCTGTCCATGTATAATCATAATAAACATATTTCCACATTAGTCATATTGTGAAAGAAGAATTAGAACCAAAGGGAAAATCGATGAGAAATTTTAAAAAAAGATAGAAAATAGTATGCTTTGATCTGTGTTCAGACTCCATAGTTCTTTCTGTGGACATGGGTAGTATTTTCCATCATGAGTCTTTTGGAATTGTCTTAGATCATTGTATTGCTGAAAAGAGCTAAATCTATCAAAGCTGGTCATCATATAATGTTGCTGTTACTGTGTACAATGTTCTCTTGGTTCTGCTCACTTCACTCAGCATCAGTTCATGTAAATCTTTCCAGGTTTTTCTGAAATCTGCCTGCTCATCATTTCTTATAGAACAACAGTATTCCATTACATTCATGTACCATAACTTGCTCAGCCATTCCCTAATCGATGGTCATCTCCTCAATTTCCAACTCTTTGCCATCACAAAAAGGGTGCTATGAATATTTTTGTACATGTGGGTCCTTTTCCCTCTTTTATGATCTCTTTGGGATACAGAGCCAGTAGTGGTATTGATGGATCAAAGGATATGCACAGTTTTATAACCCTTTGGGCATGGTCTGGATGTGATATTTCAAGAAATCATTTAAAAAGAATTTTCTAGATCTATTAAAACAAGGGAAGAGTGAAAATAGAAAAAATTCACTGATTATCTTCTAAAAGAAGCCTCCAAATAAAAACTCCCAGGAATATGTCAGGCAAAACCCAGAATTTCTATGTTAAAAAAAAAAAAAAGCTTTAAGTAGTCAGAAAGAAAGAGTTCAAATATCAAGGAATCAGTCACACAAGACTTGACAGCCACTGCAAAAAAAGGAAAAGAAACCTTGGAATATCATATTCCAAAAGGTTTTATTCAAAAGAATAAAGTCTTACAACCTAGAATAGTTAACCCTGTAAGGCTATATAATCCCACAAGGAAAAATATAAATTTCTAATAGAAGAGAGGACTTTCAAGTATCTTGATGAAAAGAATAGAGCTGAATAGAAGCTTTGAAATGCAAACATGAGCCAAGAGAAAACTAGAAAGGTAAATACAGTTGACCTTTTGAAAGGGGCTATACAATAATGAAGTACTTACATTTTAATGGGGGAGAAGAAACAAGTGTCTCTTCAGAATCCTAACAGCTTCAAAGGTCAAAGAGGGAATTAAATATGGCAAACAGAAAACAGAATGTGGTTTTAAATTCTTTTTTGATGGTGTTAATAAAAGAAATAAAAGGGGAAAGAGAGTATAGGGGAGAAAGGAAGAGAAAGATGAGGTCATATTTCACATAATAGGGGTATATGAGATGAGGAATGACAGGTTTGGGGAATAAGAGGAACAAGAGGAGAAAAGGGTTGGGGAACAAGAAGTAGTCAATTTCATCTGGACCAAAAGAGGGTCACACACACACACACACACACACACACACACACACACACACATTTACATATATACTTCCTGCCTATCTGATTTCTTATTCTAAATCTCCTTTGCTGGAGATTTCTTCATCCACGTAACACCTGCTAAGTGTGGTTGTCCCTAAGGCTCTGTCTTGGCCCTTTTCTCTTCTCCCTTTATACTGTTTTTCTTGGTGATCTCATCAGCTCCTGTGGATTCAATTATTATCTCTATGTAGATTATCCTCAGATTTATTTGTCCATCCCTAAGCTCTCTCCTGATCTCCAGTCTTGCAAATCCAATAGGCTATTGGACATCTCTAACTGGATGTTCTGTAGAGATCTTAAACTCAATATATCGAAAAGTGAATTCATTGTCTCTCTTCCCAAAATCTCTCCTCTTCCTAACTCCCCTATTGGCATTACCCATCTCCCAGTCACCCTTGCTCCAGACTTAGGTGTTGTCCTTGACTCCTCACTCTTTCTCACTCCTCCTCATATCCAATCAGTTGACAAGTCCTATAGGTTTTACTTTTGGAACATCTTTCCTATACACCCCTTTCTCTTCTCTGACACTGGTACCATCCTGGTGCAGGTCCTCATTTCCTCACACCTGAACTACTGCAAGAGTCTGCTGATTGGTCTCCCTGCTTCAAGTCTCGCCCCACTGCAGTCTGTTCTCTACTCAGTGGTCAAATTGATTTTCCTAAAGCTCTGATCTGACCATGACACCCTTCTCCACTTCCCCATTCAATAAACTCTAGTGGATCCCTATCATTTCCAGGATCAAATATAAAATCCTTTCTTTGACATTTGAAGTCTTTCATACCTTGGCCTCATTACCTTTCCAAGTCTTATACTTTCTTCCCCTTCACCTACTCTGTGACCCAGTGACACTGGCCTCCACATTGTTCTGTATACACAACACTTCATCTTCCAACTCCAGGCATTTTCATCAATTGTTCTGCAAGCCTGGAAATTTCTCCCTCTTCATTTCCATCTCCTGACTTCCTTGGCTTTCTTCAAGTCTCAGTTAAAGATCCTCTAATCTTCCTGTCTTCCCTCTGAGATTATCTCTAATTCATCATGTACCTATTGTATAATAGGTACATGATGTAATATGTGTAATATGTAATAGTAGTTTGCATTTTTCTCTTCCATTGGACCGTGAGGTCCTTGAAACCACAGACTGTTTTTTGCCTTTCTTTGTATCCCCAGTGCTTAGCACAATGTCTGGTATGTAGTAGGAACTTAATAAATGCTTGTTGATGTGACAAAGGGCTCAGTGTGGAAATACAAACTCAACAGGGAAATAGGCAGACACAGAGAGAAGGAGTGGGGGGAGGGGGTGTTAAAAGGGAGGCTAGTATTGGTGAGGAATTAATTATAAGCAAAACAAACTCTAGTATTGGAGGGGGATTAAAAAATTTTTTAAAAGAATAAACTGAAAGAGTAAAAACGTGTGGGTGAGAAGAATGATAGTGAAGTAGAAACAAATCACTTCAATTATAGATCACTAGTATTAAGCATTCTCTCCTTTCACCACCTTCCTCTTCTTTGTAACAAACAACATGGAGAACAAAGAGAGAAAAAAGCAAAAGAAGACAGGATGAAGTGAAACACACAATTAACAATAACAACCGTGAACATGAGTAAGATGAACCTATCCATAAAATGGAAGAAGATGACAGAATGGATCAGAAAGTAGAATCCAACAATCTGTTGTTTACAAGAAATATACTTGAAACATAAAGATTCACTCAAAGTTTAAAAAAGAAGCTGGAGCAAAAACAATTATGTTTCAAGCAAGCTCCAAAAAAACACAGGCAGCAATCGTGATCTCAAACAAGGCAACAGTAAAAAATTGTTGTTCAGTTGTTTCAGTCGTGCCTGACTCTTTGTGACCCCATTTGGGGTTTTCTTGGCAAAGATACTGGAGTGGTTTGCCATTTCCTTCTCCAGCTCATTTGACAGATGAGGAAACTGAGGCAGAGTTAAGTGACTTGCCCACTGTCACACTGCTAATAAGAGGCTGGATTTGAACTCATGAAGATGATCCTGATTCCCAGCCCAGTGCTCTATTCACCATGGTTAAAAAAGAGATTAAAACAGAGTACTACATTATATTTAATGGAATGATAGACAAGGAGTCAACATTAATAATGGTATAACATCAAAATACTTAAAGGAAAAGTTAATAAAATTGCAAGGAGAAATAGACAATAAAACTATGATAGTGGAGGACTCTAATGGACCCCTTTCAGATGTAAACAAATAAAATAAAGTAAAATTAAAACAAGTAAAATAAATAAGAGAGAAATTAAGAGAATAGAATTTTAGAAAATTAGACATAATAGACCTCTGGTAATTACTAAATGGGAACAAAAATTATTATACATATTTCTTTCTCCTTTTTTTGTGGGACAATTGGGGTTAAGTGACTTGCTGAGGGTCACACAGCTAGTGTCAAGTGTCTGGTCTGAGACCGTATTTGAACTCAGGTCCTCCTGATGACCGGTGCTCTATCTACTGTGCCACCTAGCTGCCCTGATTATACATATTTCTATACTGAGTATGGTACCTTTACAAAAAATTGGCCATGTAGTATAGCATAAAAACCTCACAAAAATGCAGAAAAAAGACATATTAAATATATCCTTTACCAATGGCAATACAAAAATTATATTTAATAAATTATATTTAATTTATTTAGTTTTATAACACATAAATAATATAATGTGCACCAAAAAATTATTTTATAGAGCTAGAAAAAATAATAACAAGATTCATCTGGAAGAACAAAAGGTCCAGAATATCAAGGGAACTTAACGAAAAGAAATGCTAGGGAAGGTGGCCTAGCCATACCAGATCTTAAACTGTATTATAAAGCAATAATCATCAAAACTGCTTGGTACTGGCTAAGAAATAGAGTGGTGGATCAGTGAAATAGGTTAGGTGCACAAGACACAGTAGTCAATGACTATAGTAACTTACTGTTTGATAAACCCAAACACTCCAGCTTCTGGGATAAGAGTTCACTATCTGACAAAAAGTGTTGGGAAAACTGGAAAAGAATCTGGCAGAAACTAGGCATAGACCAAAATCTTACACCCTATGCCAAAATAAAGTCAAAATGGGTACACAATTTAGATATAAAGGCTGATATTATAAGCAAACTGGGAGAGCAGGGAATAGTTTACCTATCAGATTAACGGAGAACAGAAGAATTTATGACCAAACAAGAATCAGAGGACATTATGAAATGCAAAATGGATAATTTTGATTACATTAAATTGAAAAGTTTTTGCACAAACAAAGCCAGTGCTACCAAGATTAGGAGGGAAGCAGAAAACTGGGAAAGAATTTTTACAACCAGTGTCTCTGATAGGGGCCTTATTTCTAAAATATATAGAGAACTGAGTCAAATTTATAAGAACACAATTCATTCCTCAATTGATAAATGGTCAAAGGATATGAACAGGCAGTTTTCAGATGAAGAAATTAAAGTGATATATAGTCATATGAAAAAATGCTCTAAATCACTATTGATTAGAGAAATGCAAATCAAAACAACTTTGAAGTACCACATCACACTTTTCAGGTTGGCTAACATGACAAAACAGGAAAATGATAAATGTTGGAGAAGATGTGGGAAAAATGGAACATTAATACATTGTTGGTGGACTTGTGAACTGATCCAACCATTTTGGAGAGCAATTTGGAACTATGTCCAAAGGACTATAAAAATGTGCATACCCTTTGATCCAGCAACAGCATTTCTAGGGCTGTATACCAGAGAGATCATAAAAACGTGAAAAGGACCCACATGTACAAAAATATTTATAGCAGCTCTTTCTGTGGTGGCAAAGAATTGGAAATTGAGGGGATGCCCATCAATTGGGGAATGGCTGAACAAGTTGTGGTATATGAATGTACTGGAATATTATTGTGCTATAAGAAATGATGAGCAAGCAGACTTCAGAAAAACCTGGAAAGATTTGTATGGACTGATGCTGAGTGAAATGAGCTGAGAAGAACATTGTACACAATAACAGCTACCTTGTGCAATAACTAACTTTAATAGACTTATCTCTTCTCAGCAATGCAAGGATCTAAGACATCTCCAAAAGTCTCATGACTGAAAATGCTATCCACATCCGGAGAAAGAACTATGGAGTTTGAATGCAGATTGAAGCATACTACTTGCTCTTTTTTCTCTTCTGTTGTGTTTTGTTTCCTCTTTCTTGTGGTTCCTCCTATTGGTTCTAATTCTTCTTTACAACATGACTAATGTGAAAATATGTTCAATAGGAATGTATATGTAGAGCCTATATCGGATTGCATGCCATCTTTGGGAGGGGGAAGGGGAAGTAGGGGGAGAAAATTTAAAACTCAAAAGCTTATGGAAGTGAATGCTAAAACCTAAAAATAAATTAATAAAAAAATTTTAAATAATATAATGTGCTTGATTATGTTTAATTAAAATCATATTTAATTATGTTTAACAAAATTTTTTAAATTCTTTATAGAAAGAATTTAAAATGGATTGGAGCCAAAATAATTTAGTCCTAAAGTATTAGTAGATCAAAGAACAAATCACACAAATAATAGAAAATTACTTTAAAAAATTATACTCTTAAGATGCAACTAAAGCAGTTCTTAGGGAAAATATTCTATTTCCAAACACTTTCATCAATGTAAGAGAAGAACAAATCAATTAATTTATCATAGGACTAAAAAAAAATCTACAAAAGCAGCAAATAAAAATAACTCAATTAAACATGGAAGTAGAAATTCTGAAAATTGAGAAATTAACAAAATTGAGTGGAAAATCCATTTAACTGACAAATAAAACTAGGAGTTTAAAGAAACGTAATAAAGTAAATAAACAATTAGCTAGCCTGATTTAAAAAGAGATAAGAAAACTAAGTTGTTGATATCAAAAATGAAAGAGAATGCACAACAATTGAAGATGAAATAATGAAAATTCTAAGTTTCACGCATAACCTTTTTCTGTTCTACCTTACATATGGATATACTTATTTTATTTGATGTTTGTTAAATTTAATTTTTTAAAATAAATTTTAAAAAATAAAAATAACTGGATGCTGTTGCCAGTGTCCAAAACTCCTCCACTTTTAAGGCCCAGTTAGAAGGGCTGGTGCTACCCAACAGCATCTAGATTAAAAGGCAAAAGGAGGGGGCCAGTAAGTAAAGACAGCCTATAATTCTTCTGTTTCTCCTGAAAATGAATATCCCCTCTAGGGGCAGAAATGTACCATGACTTTGCATTTGAGAGCCATGCATCTGTGCAGGCAGACCCATCAAAGTATAGTAACTGAAATTATCTGATACTGTAGCTAGTTTTAAATAAACTATTATAAAGGTTTTAGAGAAACCATTTTGGATCAGTGAAGTCTAATACACCTTATCTTAAACCAGGGTGGTATAGTTGTCTTACAATAAAGAACCACTGTTAGACACAATGGCTAGGTGCACAGTGGACAGAGTTCTGGGTCTAGAGTCAAGAAGACCTGAGTTCAAATCCAGCCTCAGAGATTTATTAGTTGTGTGACTCTGGGCAAATCACTCAACCTCTGTTTGCTTAAGTTTTATCAACTGTAAAATGGGGATAATATAAAGCACATACCTCCCAGGGTTGTTCTTAGGATCAAATGAAATAATATTTGTAAAGCATTTAGTATAATACCTGGCACATAGTAGGTGCTATATAAATGCTTATTTCCTTCCCCTTTTCCCTAATAACCCACTTCCTCTCCCTAATGGAAATACATATCCATATGTAAAGTAGAACAGAAAAAGGTTACGCATGAAAATTAGAATTTTCATTATTTCATCTTCAATTGTTGTGAATTCTTTTTCATTTTTGATACCAACAATCTGGTTTTCCTCTTCTCTGGAATCAGGCACAAAGTTGGGAACAGCTTCAATCTCAACAGAGCCTGGTCTCTAATAAAAGAAAGGCAGGGTCTCATTTCTCACACTCTTTAGATAGTTAAGATCCCCATCCCAGCACTTTAGAAAACAAATTGTTTAAGGTTTAGATTACAACTCATATCTAGAGTTTTTTCAAAAAGGAGTAAGTATAAAGGTATTCACTATACAATACATGCACAATATATTCACTATATAATACACAATTCCTATATACAAAGAAATGCTGGTGAACACAAAAGACATTGACCATTGTCAGAAAAACTTAAAACAGGATTCAGTAACTAACAACTGCTATTATAATTTGCTGGGAGGTTGATACTCATCAAAACATAAATCTGTTTGCAAGAGTATTGATTAGGCATTTTACATTTCACCTTGGCTTTGCACTGTTGCCCTCAGAATCCATGACTTTTGACAAGTCAGGCTGAGGGCTTGGGCTTATCCTTTTGTTGGTTGTCAGAAGCTTCCTTTGCTGTCACTCATTGGAATGAGGACTTCTTCTACTCAGAAGGTTGCCTCTAAGCTTCAGGAATAACGTTTGCTTGTCTACTCAGGAAAGAAAATGCAAAGCATAAAAGATAGGCAGGGACCCAGTTGTGTTCATGCTCCATGTGAAAGGAGCTGAGGGATTGGGGGTGGGGGAGAAGAAGAGCACTGCTTCCCCCTCTACCTGCTCATAGGGAATTTAGTGATAGAAAGTTCCTACATAGAAAAATCAAAGCAAAAGAGGGAACCATAAACCATCCCTTCTTTATAGTTGATACAGAGCCATGTACACATTCCGGTTTCACAAGGCAAAGGAAGAACCCAGGGACCACCTAGGATTTTTCACATCATACCAAAACAAGTCCTTTCAGTTCTGAGTCACCACTTGGCTGGAAACTACCAGGGAGTTCTTCATCTCTGACACACCCAAATGCTGAGCATGAGGCTGGCCAGGATCAGGAAGAGAAACTCTAAGCCAAGTTCCATGGGATGGCCCTCACTGAAGTCAAAAGACTTGGTTGAAATCCTGCTTTTGATATGTTCTAACTGTATTTTTTAATTCAATTTTGAACTCAGTTTTTTTCATTTGTAAAATGTGGATTATAACTCTCATCTAGAAAAACAAAGTAGCTCTGAGGTACCACCTCACATCTATCAGATTGGCTAATAATGACAGAAAAGGAAAATGACAAATGTTGGAGGGGATGTTCGAAAACTGGGACACTAAAGCACCTTGTTGATGGAGTTGTGAACTTACCCAACTATTCTGGAGAGCAATTTGGGACTACAGTTATCCCTTCTACATTGTGAGAGGGAGATTAGGGGAGCCCCAGCAATCTGGAAAATCTAAGTAAAAATTTTTGGTCCTCCCTTTATACCAAAGAAGAAGTCTGAATTTTTTTCTATTTCTTTTATGGGGTGTTTACAGTATTAAAAGATAAAATATGTTGATATTATATAACACTACACATACATTTTATGCATTTCTGAGTTTCTAAACTTTTTCTGTGTCATCTGCTGGCCTTCACATATCAATATATCTACAATTTCTACAAAACTCCAAAAAAATTCCCATTTAGTTTCTTATGCTAACCGATATTTTGAAATCACCATGGGGAAAGTCATGATGTGGATGGGATAACTATGCCCAAAGGGCTATAAAACCATGCATACCTTTTGACCCAGTAATTGCACTACTAGATTTGTATCCCAAAAATATTTTTTAAAAAGGGGGGGAAAGAGCTTATATGTACAAAAATATTTATAGCAGCTCTTTTCGTGGTGGCAAAGAATTAGAAATTGAAGGGATGCCCATCAATTGGGGTATGGCCAAACAAGTTGTGGTATATAATTGTGATGGCATACTTTTGTGCTATGAGAAATGATGAGGAGGATGCTTTCAGAAAAACCTGAACTGATGTGAAGTGAAATGAGCAGAACCAGAACATTATGCACAGGCACAACAATATTGTACAATACTCAAATGTGAATGACTTAGTTCTTCTCAGCAATACAAAGATCCAAGACAATTCCACAGGACTTATGATGAAAAATGCTATCCACTTCCAGAGAAAGAACTGATAGAGACTGAAGGAAGATCAAAGAACATGATTTTTACTTTATTTTTTGTATGTTTTTGTCTGTTTTCTTTCAAAACATGACTAATATGGAATTATGTTTTGTATGACTGCACATCTATAACCTAAATTGCCTGCCATCTCAATGAAGGGGGAGAGGAAGAAGAGAGAGAATTTGGAACTCAAAATTTTTTAAATGAAGTGTTACAAACTGTTTTTACATATAATTGGAAAAAATTTAAAAAAAAATGTTAAAAAGAAGAAAAACAAAATAGCATAGTGGAGAGCCTTGGAGGCAGGAGCTAGTGAAGCCGTTACTATGTGTCGAGCACTAGGGATGCAAAAACAAAAGCAAGACAGTCTCTGCCCTCCAGGAGTTTATATTCTTTTAGGCGGGAACAAGGAAGTGCGGCAGTGGTGAAGTAGATAGAGTGCAGGGCCTGAAATAAGAAGAATCATCTTCCTGAGCTCAAATCCAGCCTCAGATGTTTACTAGTTGTGGGATCCCAGGTAAACCCTGTTTGCCTCAGTTTTTCATCTGTAAAATGAGCTGGAGAAGGAAATGGCAAACTATCCCAGTATCTTTGTCAAGAAAAGGATGTGACTGA
Source organism: Vombatus ursinus (assembly GCF_900497805.2). NCBI lineage: Eukaryota > Metazoa > Chordata > Mammalia > Diprotodontia > Vombatidae > Vombatus > Vombatus ursinus. The sequence goes on from NW_020948774.1 coordinate 290,854, forward strand.
ACAACAAAAACCAGGAAAAATTATTTTGGTTTGGAAAGGCACAGAGATGATACCATTTGGAAGCAATGGTAGAATTGATTTGCTATTCCCAGAGCAAGGGATGAATATCTGGGGAGAATTGTAATGGGCAGGGATATGTGGGAGATAACCAGGGTAAATGGTCAAATGGGATGTAATATGTGGTCTGGAATAGGGGGCAACCTAGATATAGAGCAGGACTTCTTTAACTTTTTCCACTAGAGACCTCTTTGCACCCAAGAAATTTTTACACAACCCCAGCTATCTAGGTATATAAAATAGGTATACAGAAATCTTTTACTGTTGCCAAATTTTCACCACCCCCACATTCAGTTAATTGACCCCATATGGGGTAATGACCCACATTTTAAGAAGTGCTGAGGGCCACAAGCATTTGCATTGGCTTATTCACCAATCAGGACAACATAGCTCCAAGGTTATGGTTCCCAAACTGAGTAGGCTCAGTCATCTGGAGCATAGTCTCCAGAGGTCTGGTGGGTCTAGTAGTCTGGAGGGAGTTGGTACAAGGCAGATGGCAAGGAGTTGGCTAGGATAGATGGTCAGATAGGATGTAAAACCTGGTCTAGAACAAAGTCCAATCTCTGGCTATATATGACCTGGGCAAGTAATTTAATCTCTCAGCATTCTAGGCAGCTCTCTAAGAGCATACAGTTCCACTTTGGTATGGAATGTTTCCTTGTTGAAAATTCCCTATTATGCCAGTGAAATCACAAAGAAAGACAAAGAAAGAAGAAGTAAAAAACATCCTCGAACTACCTCCTTCACAAGAATTACTGTGAGCAAAGGGCTTAAAATGCTATACATTTATATGTATATATATATATATGCCATATGAATATAATAAATAAACAAGTAAAATGCTATACATTTTATATATATGCTATACAAATATAATAAATAAATAAATAATGAACAAATAAAGTACTATACAAAATATAAGTCTTTAAAATGTTACACAGGGGCAGCTAGGTGGCACAGTGGATAAGCTCCGGCCTTGGAGTCAGGAGGACCTGAGTTCAAATACAGCCTCAGACACATGACACTTACTAGCTCTGTGAGTCTGGGCAAGTCACTTAACCCCAACTGCCTCACCAAAAAGGCAAATGAAATAAAATAAAATAAAATGCTATACAAAAGTGAGTTATCATTGTTTTAAAAATAACCAAAATTTAAAACATTTCCCCCCAGTATTTCACTGAGATAGAAGTCCTACAAAAAATAATAAGTATGCAATGGTGGTTTTTGTTTTCCCTTTCAGTCTTCACATTTTTAGAAAGACCGGATAAGTTAAAGAAATGACCCCCCAAAAGTCCTAATCTAATAAAGGGTAAGGAGAGACACGTGGGACCAGGAAGGGAGGGAGGAGAGGAGATCATTTTAGGGAAATCATTGTTGTTGCTCAGTCATGTCTGAATCTTCCTGACCCCTTTAGGGGTTTTCTTAGCAAAGATAATGGAGTGGTTTGCCATTTTCTTTGCCGGTGGATTAAGGCAAAGAACAGTCAAGTGACTTGCCCAGGGTCACACAGCTAGTGAGTATCTGAGATCATATTTGAACTCAAATGTTCCTGACTCCAGGCCCAGTGCTCTATCCACTGCACCACCTAACTGTCCAGAGAAATGGTGAGACAGTTATTCCCATAGAGAGATCCAGATATATTCTGCGGCCTAGAAAAAGGGGGAGTTGCTAAAGGGGTAGAGGTGAGAAGGTTAGTAAAAGAGGTTCCTGAGATCAGTACAAGACCGCTAGCTAGGGTAAGAAAGAAGAGAAGAAGGACAGATGAGGTCAAAATGGAACAGACCTCTCTGAGCTTAAGGCCATCTGCCCTGTCAATCTCATCCCACACAACTGTCCCCACCCCCAGCTCCTAAGTCCTGAGGCTAGTTTCCCCCACAGTCCTTTTGCCGGGAGCCCTGTGGGCCTCTGCCACGAGAATGGGAACAGAGTCAGAGCTTGATGTGTTCCAGGACCAACAACGTTTCCTGTCCTTGGCAGAGATAAACAAAGCCCAGAAGCACCAAACGTGGCTGTTTAGCAGTAAAAGACTCAGCTCCAGCCACCATCGGGTTAATGGGTCTGGAATAACTAGAAGAAGAGAGTGAGGGTCGAGTATCCAAACCCCCCCAGTCCAAGCCTGTGGGCTGGGCTATTCTGGGTCTATGAATACATATGCCTATTTATACCACCGGGGTGGCCAGCAGCCTTCTGCAGCAGAGAATTACGCAGAGCTGCTACTGCTGCTGCTGCCGCTACTGCTGCTACCAAGCTGGATTGACTGCAGTGTCAGGACAGCAGCCGGAGACTACAAGAGGAACCTGGTGACAACTGAGAGTCTCCTGAAACAGCCCAACCCTGTTGGGATTTAGAGGCCCTTAGACCCCAGCAAGATGAAACAGATTGGCTAAGTACCACCCCCCCCAGGAGGTGAGGCTGGAGTCCTCAGGTTGGAGGGATGGGGAGCACCATGGATTCCCCAGGGGGTCCATACCTGAACCTGGGAGCTGTCACGTCCCCTGTAGGCACCACCCGCCTGCTACAGCTGGCATTTGGCTGTACCACCTTCAGCCTCGTGGCACACCGGGGTGGCTTCGACGCTGCCTACGGCACCTTCTGCATGTCCGCCTGGTGTTTCTGCTTTGCCCTCACTGGTCTGGTGGTGGCCTTCGAGTTCACCCGACTCCACGGCTGCCTCCGTCTCTCCTGGGGCAACTTCACCGCAGCCTTCGCCATGCTGGCCACCCTCCTGTCAGCCACGGCCGCCATTGTCTACCCTCTCTATTTTACCAGGTTTGAGTGCCCCCCAGAGCCAGAAGGCTGCACTGCCCGTGACTTCCGCCTGGCCGCCAGTGTCTTTGCGGCTTTACTCTTTGTAACCTATGCTACTGAAGTGGTCCTGACTCGGGCAAGGCCAGGCCAGGTCACCAGCTACATGGCAACGGTGTCAGGCCTGCTGAAAATCGTCCAGGCCTTTGTGGCCTGCATCATCTTTGGGGCCCTGGTTCACGACAGCCGCTATGGGCGCTTTGTGGCCACTCAGTGGTGTGTGGCTGTGTACAGCATATGCTTCATATGCACCGTGGTGGTGGTAGGCATGAGTGTGACCGGCCGGGCTGGAACTCTGGGCTTTCCCTTTGACCGGATCGTAGTTGTGTACACATTTCTAGCGGTGCTGCTTTACCTAAGTGCAGCTGTGGTCTGGCCTGTCTTCTGCTTTGACCCCAAGTACGGGACTCCCTCAAGGCCCTCAGGTTGTCCTCAAGGAAGTTGTCCTTGGGATAGCCAGCTGGTGGTGGCCATCTTCACTTATGTCAACTTTCTCTTCTATGTTGCTGACCTGGCCTACTCCCAGAGGATCCGCTTTGTGCCCAGTCTGTAGGCCCAAGAGAGCTAATGCCACCCTCCACCCATCCACCCACCCACAGACACATACACACATCCTCTGTGCTGGGGTTGGCCCCTCCTCTCTCTGACTTGAGGGCTTCTGGATTTATCTGAGGGAAAGAAAGGATGTGTGGGGAGGGGAAAGCAGTGGTGGAATGTCTGGGATGGAGCTGCTGAGCGGGAAGACTGAGGGAGGGAGGGCAACAGGCTTAGACAGAGAAGATTTAGGAGACTAACATTGGAAAGGGACAAAGAATGCATTAGCCCATGTGAGGGAGTTTAGTAACCTAGGGGGAGTGGTGTGATTCTAAATGGGGAGAAAAGAGTATTATTTTGTCTATCCAGAACTTACATAGCTGGAACAGGACAATTTACCTAAAACCCAATTTGTCTCAAAATTATTTGCCTTATGGTATGAGCTCAGTAGATCAGTGTATACATGGCTTGAAAGCTCCTTGAAGTCAGGGACTGTTTGATTTTATTTGTCATATCCTCAGAATTAGCATAGCACACATAGAAAGTCTCAAATGTCTGTTGAGCTACGTTGGTTTTCATTATGTTAATATCATCACACTATCAGTGTTGTTATTCTTGTTATTTTAAAATTTGTTTCTGGAGAATTGCTTTTTAGCAGGTGATTGGTCTGGACTTCCCTTCTGGGAGACTCCTTAATCTAATCCCCTCATTACACAGGTAAGGAAATGGAAAGTGAGAGAATTTGAATGATTTGTTCAATGTTACACTGCTGATTAGTGGCAAAGCTCTAACTAGGACTCCTGACATCTGGTCCAGCATTCCTTCCATTTTTGTTTGCTATTTCTTGGCTCTTCGCTGAGCTACCAAGAAGTAAAGGTTGGATCTGGAAAGCAGCCAGGAGGAGGTTGGGGATGGAGTTGTGCACCATTTCTTACAGAATGAGAACCCAGTTTAGGATACCCTGGACCCAGGTCCACTACTGCCTGGGAAGAACACTTTGGGGGCACGGAATGCTGTGGACATGATGCATTGCAAGAAACTAAAATACTCCGGGACCTTTCCATGTCATGAAGGCCAGTGTTTGGGGTAAAAAAGACTGGACTATTTTGGGTAACATAGTTTCCCCCTTAACCTCAGTTCCTGGGCTTCTGGATTCCCATCAGAAACAGCAAGTTTACATTCAATTAGACCAGTCCCTTCCAAGAGGCCACTACTAAAGAATCCAGGATGACCTCATACCACAGAAAAGAGCTGACCACATCATCCTCTGACTCTTGGCTTCTTGACTTGACCTCCATCACTCTTCAGTCTATGGCTCCAGAGGACTTTGGCTGAGCTGCTGCTAAGTACCTCTGAGTCTTTCAGGAAGTACCTCAGAATGGAAATAAAGTAGAAGAAGTTGATTTGTACACTGGTTCTGCCTGCATCATTTCATTGAAGCGTCCCTTCCTCTGCCAAGCATATTATAGACTCAGTCACAGAATATTAGAGCTAAAAGAGACTTCACAGATAACTTACTCAAATTGCTTCATTTTATGAATAAAGCCTAGAGAAGGGAAGAGACTTACCCAAGGACGTACAATTAACAAATCTCAGCTTCCTTGTATTCCCTAGATATGCCCTCTTCATGCCTTGTTCCTTGGGTGAAAGGCCTGAGGGCTCCCCATGTTGCCTTTACATTCTCCCCAGGAAAAAATTCACAAAATTTTGGGCTACAGTAGAGGTGTTAGTCTCTTCAGATTGAAGGGCTTTTGCGTAGAATCTGCCACCAAGGAACGAAGGAATGGAAAGGGGAATTTTGTCTTCCTCACTGACCACTCTACTTTGGCAAGACCTAGGGCCTCTGGCTAAGCTGTCTCTGAGCCTGCATAAGGAAGATTTATCCCTTCATTTAGTGAGTTGGTCCAGCCTCCCCAGTCTCCACTTCCATGAAAGTTCATTCTCCAGTTCTATCATTATCATCATCAATAAACATGTATTAAGTGCTTGCTGTATATCAGGCTAAGAACGAGGCATACAAAAAAAAAAAAAGCAAAAACAGGGTTCCTGACCTTGAGGGGCCCACATGCTAATGAGGTTTATCTCTGAGAGTCAGGCCTCTTTATCTCTCTACTGGGTGGCGAGCTGCCTGGTTTCTATAACAAGCTATTTCTCATAGCTCTTATAGCTGTTTCTGGATAGGCCAGGCAGAGTCCGCAACAGAGTAGGCGTGGAATGTGGCCCCAGTTCAGGTAGTTTTCCCAGCAACTGCTTTGAAACCCTGCCAGTACAGTGTCATATCTGTTCTATTTTCACAGCTTCAACTATCACCCTGTGCAAATGAATCACAAATTTCTATCTCTGGCCTCCTAGGTGCCAGTCCCATATCTCAAACTGCCTCATACTCAGTTCCCTGCTTCCCTCCCTTCTTTCCTTCCTTCCTTCTTTCTTTCCTCCCTCCCTCTCTCCCTTCCTTCCTTCTTTTCTCCCTTCCTTCCTTTCCTCCCTCCCTCTCTCCCTTCCTTCCTTCCTTCCTTTCTTTCCCACCTTGCATCCCCTATCCACAAATACACCTGGTTTCCATTCCAAAATGTCTTATAAAAGTTGATTTCTTTATAGGTGCAACAGCTCTTTGCATCACCTTCTTCCCTCGCAGACAGAGAAAACTATCAGGATCCTTGCTAAGAATTCTGGGGCTTGTAGTGTTTGCTGCTTTTCCTAGTCTTAGAAAAGTGGCAGAAATACTAAGCAATTTAGAATTTAGAATGTGGTATTATGCCATCCCACAGGAAGCTTGAACAAAATGGAGAGAGAGAAGACAGAAGACAGGAAGACAGAGACAGGGACAGAGTGTTTAGCAGTAGCACCAGCTGTGGTAGTGACCATTGACACCTGGGGAGGTGGGACTGTAAGACTGAAGTGATGATTAGAAAGATGGAGATTGCCTCTCGTTGCCCTTTGCGGCTTGAGCGTGTCTGATTATGAGGAAATACTTCTGTAGGGGAAAATAGAGGAAGTGAGCTATTCCTCTGCAAAGATCAGAGAAAGGCCAACCAGTCTTCTCCCTCTCCAACCTCCCCACTCCTCCTGTTTATTCATTACTGGATGATTATGTGTTTCTCTCCACCCCTTATATTTCCTTAAGTGGGTTTGTTCTGACTTTTTGTCATGCTTACTTTGATCACAAATAGAGAGTACAAGCAGGGAAGCTTCTGGTTGGTTTGGTTTCACAGAATTCAAAGTTACCTTTCCATCTTAACAGCAGCAGCTACTTGATACCTGGCAAGTTGTCTTTCTCATTTTATTAGTAATTCTGTAAACTTTCTAGAGGCAAAGCTTTAAAACTGAATCTGGGGTCATTGCTTCTAGACTATTGATTTTGTTGTAAGCTGAGAGAAGAACGTAGAGGCCCAGGGGCAGCTAGGTGGTACAGTGGATAGAACACCAGTCCTGAAGTCAGGAGGACCTGAGTTCAAATCTGGCCTCGGATCAAACACTTGACACTTACTAGCTGTGTGACCCCGGGCAAGTCACTTAACCCCAATTGCCTTAACAAAAAAAAAAAAGAATGCAGAGGCCCGGAGGAAAAGACCTTGCTCTGACCTAGCCCCACTGGGTGCATAGAAGCACAGTCCGAGGAGGATTCTATCTTTTCCCTTTCCTGGGAGGGAGGAAACGAGGAGCAAGCATAGCAAACCAGCTTTGTTCTCCATTATGACACTTGCTAGTGAATTAGGCAAAAGGTCTACAGTCAACTGCTGGAGCTATGAGAATGGATGGGTTAGTTTCATTATATGTGATTTGAGGGCCATGTGTTCTCTAAAGTTCCTTCTATCTTAAAAGTCTATGATTTTATATATGATTTATATATGTATGTATCCTCAGTGCCTAAAAGAAAGTAAATCCTGAAAATTTGGTAAGTACATGTTGAATGAAAGGTGAGAAAATGGAGGCAAAATATGATCAAGAATATTAGAGTTGGAAAAGACTTTTAAATCATAGGCTCATATAGCTGGAAGGGACCTCAATAGCTATTCAGTTCACTTCTGTCATTTTGTAGATCAGAAAACTGAGGCCAATAAGGAGAAGTGATTTGGATAAGGTCACACACTCCTAAGCATCAAAGATGGTGTTTGAACCCAAATCCTCTGACTACAGAATCAATGTCCTTTCACCTGGACCATCTTGTTCAACACCCTCATTTTACTTGTGAGGAAACCTCCTTCGGAAAAATTAGATTATAAAATAAAGAGAAATAAGATGGTAGCTTGTGGGTATAGTAGGATCAAGTGAAAGGTTACACTACTCCAGTGGACAAGTCAACTGTCGCAGACAAGAACAGTTCATTTATAGAGCATTTTAAAGTTTTTCAGATGTGTTACATACATTATTTCATTGGGTCAAACTAAGGAGTTTGAATTTTATTAAATGGGCGATGGGGAACCACTCAAAGTTTTTGACCAGGGAAGTGACATAAGATCTATGCAGTAGAAAGATATATGGCTGTGCAGCTAGGTGGCTCATTGAAGAGAGTGCCAGCCCTGGAGTGAGGAAGACATGAGTTCAAATACAGTCTCAGATGCTTATTAGCTGTGTGACCCTGGGCAAGTCGCTTAACTCTGTTTGCCTTAGTTATTTCATATGTAAAATGAGCTGGAGAAAGAAATGGCAAACCACTCTTTGCCAGGAAAACTCCAAATGGGTCACAAAGAGTTGGGCATGATTGAAACATAACTCAACAGCAACAGTTAGAAAGATTGATTTGCCAGTGGTTCCATGGCTGGATTCAAGAGAGGAGAGATTGAAGAGAGGCCCACCAGTTAGAAGGCAATTGTAATAGTTTGAGAAAGAGGTGATAAGGTGGTGTCAGTAGAGCAGGAAAAGTGAGCTATTCTGGAGGCAGTGGGGCAAGGAAGAAAAAATACTGGATTTGAAGTCAGAAGATCTGAATTCAAATTCTAGTCCTGCCATTTTACTATCCGTGTGAACTTGACCAACCAAAAGTCCAGGAGACCCATATTGAATCATATCTACCTCCTGGCAGAGAAATATGATAGATTCAAGGGGCAGGTTGAGATATATGATTTTTGGACATGACCAATGTGGGAATTTGTTTTGCTTAACTATGCATATTTTTTACAAGGGCTCTTGCTTGCTTGCTTTTCCAATGGAGAGGGGATGGTGAGGAAAGAGATAAAGTAGATTTTGATTAATCAGAAGAAAGTAAATTTTTTAAAATTTGACAACTATTTGGAAGGAGTAAGAAAGTGAGAGACATAAAAGTCAAAGATAAGGTTTTGAGACAGTGTCAGGGATACCCTCAGCAGATTGAATGAGATCAAAGCTTATCATGTGTTAGTTAAATTTCAATGAACTCTGGGAAACACCTTAGCCTCCTCAGATCCACTTGTATGAAGAAGCCATAAGTGCAACCCTTTTCATTTCATGTGGAGTCTTACTTCTTTTTGTTTGTTTGTTTGGGGTTGGTTTTTTTTTTTTTTTTTGGTTAGGCAATGGGGTAAGTGACTTGCCCAGGGTCACACAGCTAGTACGTGTTATGTGTCTGAGGTCGGATTTGAACTCAGGTCCTCCTGAATCCAGGGCTGGTACTCTATCCACTGTGCCATCTAGCTGCCCCTGAGTCTTACTTCCACGTCAAAGGGGGATATTTTCTGACTGTCTTAGATTGTGTCCTATTTGGAGCCAGAAGCCCCACACGCCCTGACTACAAAGAGATGCAATACACTTACAACTCACCAGGTGGTGGTGGTAAGTGACGAAAGTTGAGCTACCAATCATCCTTTAATGTGGGATGGAGAAGAACTCCCTCCCTCCTCCCTTCAGGGATGTGATTTTCTTATTCTGAACTTACACACACACACACACACACACACACACACACACACACAAACACAAAATATTTCTATACACACAGCTGTGCACATAAAAAGAGGATTCTTTTTTGAAACCATTAATCTCTATTTCATGCTGCTTTCTTTTTAAAAAAGTATATAATAAATTCTACATATGACTTTCAAAATTCTCCTGCCTGTCTGTGCTTTCTTCTGAACTTCATTTTGTTCTGTGAAGTATTTTTAAAATGTTACAATGGCCCTTTTTTTTGGCATCACCATTATGTATCACTATTGCGCTGCTTCCCTCCCTTGGCCTCCTCATTAAAAAGCAATAGAAAAAAATAAGCTTGTAAGAGATAAGCACAGTCAAGAAAAATAAATTTACACAGTAGCACTGTCAAAAATGTATATCTCTGTTGCTTACAGTCTTGGTTGGGGGAAGAAGGGAGAGAGGAATAGAATTTGGAACTCAAAACTTAAAAAAATGTTAAAATTGCTTTTATGTGTAATTGGGGAGAAAAGAAAATATTATTTTAAAAATATGTACATCTCTGCACCTTGTACCTATTACCTCTTTGTCAGGAGATGGGTAAGCAAAGTCATGCCAGTAGATGTTTAACAGCCAGCTTCTGGGGTGGATGCGGGCAATGTATGCACACTTTTAAAGTTAATCTGTGTTGTTCATGTTTTCTCCATCATTTTCTGAAAGTTTAGACAATCAATAAGACAATGAATCAAGACGTGATCTTTGATCATTTGCTGATTTCTGAGGTGTCAGTGCTCTTACTGAAATTTTAACAATCAGCACTTTTGAGTCAGTTTTGAACTGGTTCCAGCACATCTGAAGATACAGTTGGTCAATGCATTGATCAGAATTCTTAAGTCTTTAAAAGCTGTTTTTCTTTACAATGTCGCTGTCTTCATAAATTGTCCTGGGTCTGCTCACTTCACTCTGCATCAGTTCATATGACCTAAGATTTTCTAAAATAATCTCTTTCATGATTTCCTATGGAGTAACAATAATATTTCATTACATTCATATACCACAATTTGTTCAGACATTCCCCAATTGTCTAAGATGCAATTTAAGGTACTCCCTTAGATTTTAGTTCTTTTCTCTTTTCTTTCCCTTCCCTCACCCCTTCAGAATCAAGGAATTTGCTTTGCTTATAACACTTCCCTCCCTAATATTATCCTCTTTCTTGACACTCCACCTGATATTCTAACTTTTTTCCCCTGTTTAGTTTGATTTATTTATTTCCTACTCTAAACCCTGAGTGTGTGTGTGCGTGTGTGTGTGTGTGTGTGTGTGTGTGGTCAGCTCACCTTCGTCCATTTCAGATGAGTCAAGTTTGCCTGATGCCTTCTCCCCTGACCCCTGCATCCATGTATGCATACTCTTTTTCTAATGTACCCCGACTATGACAAATAACAAGTTTCAATCTTTTCTTCCTCCTCACTGCATTAGTTATTCCTCCCTTTGCACCCCCTTCACTGTCCACTCTTAAAACCTTAAAAACAGAACTAATCTATCCCCAGGAACTCTGGTTTTCTTAAGCTTTCCCAATAACTGTTGAAGACATTAAGGTTCTAAGAGGGCACATTTCTTTTCCCCTTATTAAAATGTTAGCACTATATCACCATTCAACTCCTTTCAATCACAGAAATAAATTTGCCTTTCTAGGTTTCTCTGGATTGTTGTGTTTATATTTCAAAGTTCCTACTCAGCTCTGATTTTTTTCATCAGAAATGCTTGAAAGTCCTCCATTCCATTAAGTTTTATTTTTTCTCCCTATAGGATAAAATTCAGCTTTGTAGAGTAAGTTATTCTTGATAGTAAGCCTCTCTCTTCTGCATTTTAGTATATTGTATTCCAGTATCTTCCCTCATTTTAAATTAGAAGCTTCCAGGTCTTATGTCATTCTTACTGTGGTTCATTGGTACTTGAACTGCTTTCTTCTGCTTATAGTATTTTTTTCTTTAATATGAGAGCTCTGGATTTTGGCTAAGACAATTTTGGGGTTCATTTCAAGAGAAGATTGGCAGATTCTTTCTTTTTTTAGCTTGCCCTCTGGTTCTAATATATCTAGGCAGTTTTCATTTATGATTTCTAGAAATATAGTCTAAGATTTAAAAAAAAAAAGTCATGCTTTTCAGGGAGTCCAATAATTTTTATATCTTGACCTCTGAAAGGTCAGTTGTTTTTAATATCAGATTTATTTATAGAATTTTGTCTTTGCTTCGTGATGAATATAAAACTATAAGCTGACACGGTTTGAATAAACCAGATTTTCATAAGCAAGATGAAACTCTGACGCCTTTAGATCTCTCTCTCTCTCTCTTTCTCTCTATCTCTATCTATCTCTCTTTCTCTTTCTCTCTCCATTTGTCTCTGTCTGCCTGCCTATCTGAATGTCTCTCACATGCTTACATAATTAATAAACTGTCTATGACAAATGTGTGCCAAAAGGGGAAATTATTGAATTTTTTCTTCCACACATCTAAAGCACATCTTATATGGAAAATTTATAGATATTCACAACCAGAGTATATCTTGGGATATATAGCATAATTCTCTAAAGACTTCAAAGCATAATTCAATAGGTAGGAATGGCTTTTACCCAAACATTAGCATGTATAAATGAATGAAAAATTTATTAAGTACTTACTGTGTCAGGTACATGGCACTGTCTTAAGCACTGGGGGTTCAAAAAGAAATACAAATAGTTGACCTAATGGAAATCACATTATAATAAAGAGAGATGAGACTTTTGAGAAATATCAGGGGCAAATCAGAGAAAAAGACCCAAGGTAGATGACAATCCATCTTATTTAATGTCATTTCCATTAATAAAACAATATCTCAATCAATCAATAAATATTTATTAGGCTCCTACTACATGTCAAAAACTTCACTAAGAGCTAGGGATACAAGAAAGGCAGATGGCCCCTTCCCTCAAGTAGCTCACAAACTCATGGGAGAAAGAACATGTACACAAAGGTGTACAAATAAGTTACACACAGCATATATAGGAGATAATTAATGGAGGGAAGTCATTGAAATTAATAGGGGTTGAGAAAAGCTTCCTGTAGAAGGTGGGATTCTAATTGGGACTTAAAGGAAGCCAAGGAGGTCCAGTAGTCAGAGATGAGGAAGGAGAGTGTTCCAGGCATGGAGGAGAGCCAGAGAAAATGCCCGGAGATGAGAGATGGAATGTCTTGTTAGTTGAACAGCAAGGTGAGTGTCAGTGGAATGAAGAGTACATGTTGGAGAGTTAGGTGCTAGAAGACTGGAAAGATAAGGGGGGGGTTATGAAGGTTATGAAGGGCTTTGAATGCTGAACAGAACTTATATTTGTTTCTGATATTGACTATTTGGTGATGCCAAGTATGTTAGTGGTAAGAATTCTCTTTTCTGGGTCTAGTAGAAATAGCTGTTGACAGAAAACTGGGTAAAAAAATTTATAGCAATATCTCTGATAAAGGCCTGATTTTTCAAGTATATAGAGAACTGGGGCAGCTAGGTGGCGCAGTGGATAGAGCACTGGCCCTGAAGTCAGGAGGACCTGAGTTCAAATCCAGCCTCAGACACATGATACTCACTACCTGTGTGACCCTGGGCAAGTCACTTAACCTCAATTGCCTTGTCAAAAAACCAAAAAAAACCCCAAAAAACCATAAAAAAAACCGAAACAAATATATAGAGAACTGAGTCAAATTTACAAGAATACAAGTCATTCCCCAATTGATAAATGGTCAAAGGATATAAACAAGCAGTTTTCAGACAAAGAAATCAAAATGTGAATGTCATGTGAAAAAATGCTCTTGATTAGAGAAAAGCAAATTAAAACAACTCTGAGGTACCACATTATACAAATAAGATTAGCTAATATGACAAAAAAGGAAAATTATAAATGTTGGACAGGATGTGGGAAAGCCAGGACACTAATGCACTGTTGGTGGAGTTGTGAACTGATCCAACCTTTGTGGAGAGCAATTTGGAGCTATGCCCAAAGGCCTATCAAACTGTATGTACCCTTTAATCCAGCAATACCACCACTAGGTCTGTATCCCAAAGAGAATTTTTAAAAGGTGTTGGAAACCTATTTGTATAAAAATAATTTATTTGGTAGTGGCTAAACTCTTTTTGTAGTGGCTAGGAATTAGAAATTGAGGGGATGTCCATCAATTGGGGAATGGCTGAACAAGTTGTGCTATATGATTGTAATGGAATTTTATTATACCATAAGAAATGATAAGCAGGATGATTTCAGAAAAACCTGGAAAGACTTACATGAACTGATACAGAGTGAAATGAGCAAAATCAGGAGAGCATTGTACACAGTAACAGCAATATTGTATGATGAACATCTGTGAATGACTTAACTATGCCCAGCAATACAATGATCCAAGATAATCCCAAAGGATTCATGATGAAAAATGCTACCTACCTCCAGAGAAAGAATTGATGGCATTCGAAAACAGACCAAAGCATACTGTTTTTCATTGTCTTTCTTTTTTGTTTTGTTTGAGTTTTTCCCACAAAATGACTAATATGGAAATGTTTTACACATGCATAACCTATATCAGATTGCTTACCATCTCTGGGAAGGTGGTGGTGGGGAGGGGGGGCAAAATAGAATTTGGAACTTAAAACTTAACAGTAAATGTTAAAAATTGTTTTTATATGTAATTGAGGAAAAAATTATATTTAAAAAAAAGAAATAGCTGTTGAGGAGCAGAGGATGCAGCACCCACAGAGGCTCCTGCCTGGTCTGAGCTTCATAAGGGCTGCTTCCCTGAAGGCAGGATGGAAGCTGAACTGGTGCTCTTGGAGGAGCCCTACGGCAGCACTCCTGCCATGGCACAAGGGGGCAGTGGCCATATCTGAGGCAGAACTCAGGCCCCAGCATGGGGCCAGGGGTGGGCACAGCTCAGGCACCAGCAATTAATTAGCAGAGTCAGTGGCAGCACTCCTTCTCTGGCTCCAGAGGACAGTGACATAGGTGGGCAGTGGTTAGTCCTTGTCATAAGGAAGGAAGGCTAAGACCTGGCACAATCAGGGCAGAGCTTAGGTCCCCACGATGGAAATACCTACAACACACACAGGCAAAAGAAGTTGAGCATCAGCATTACTCAGGCCCTAGGACAGGGTAGGGATAAGCTCAGGCCCCAGGAGTTGGCAACACCTGCAGCAATGCTTATCTTCCATCAGAGAGGGGCAGTGCCCACCCCAGCATAGGGGCATAAAGCTTAGGCCCCAGGAGTGGCAGTGCCCAGCAAAGGGAGACAACTCTCCTGCCCTGGCAAGGGGGACTTTGGCCCTAGCATGGGGGCTAACCCTATAATGGGGGTTGGAGGGGAGGGAGGAGTGTTTCAGGTCCCAGTGGCAGCAGGCATGGTGTGGGGCTCTAGCAGATGCAGAAAGCAGTAGCCATAGTAGGCATCAACATGACCCCCAGCAACAGCAAGTAGAGACACGGGTCCCTGTGGCAGTGTGCATCGTCTTTGACATTAATGACCACAGACTGGGCCCTGGCGGAGTAAGAATTCTTACGGGCAGTGTCAATGTCAGAACTAGTGTAGTGCTACAGTTCTAATCTGGAACTGATGAGGCCCCCATAGTGCCCAGTGGTCAGTGGAGAACTCCTCCCCATGAAGGGCTTGAAAGACCAACGACTGGGGTTGTTGGGAGGTGTCTTATCTTCCCAACCACAACAAGGCAAGAACTCGAAGGCCTCCAAAGGGGCAGGGATTTGGTATTCTTGCCTCCCTCCTCTCCATAGGACTCTTACGGAAGGTTAAATTCTCAACTGTTGCATCATGGAAAAATGAGTACAGAATATAGAGGAATTTTCTGTATTAACCCTGGCATTAGGACAAACAACATGCTCTTCTATATTTGGTCACTCCTTCATTACATTGTTGTGGTTCAGTCATTCAGCCATGTCTAACTCTTCGTGACCCTATGGACCACAGCATGGTCCTTGTAACCTCCACTATCTCTTGAAGTCTAAGTTCATGTTCATTGTTTTCATAATCCTATCTATCCATCTCATCCTCTGTCATCCCCTTTTCCTTTTGCCTTCAAACTTACCCAACATCAGGGTCTTTTCCAGTGAGTTCCGTCTTCTCATTATGTGGCCCAAATATGTAAACTTCAGCTTTAGTATTTGACCTTCCAGTGAATAACTTGAATTAATTTAAGTATTGACTGCTTTGATTTCTTTGCTATTTCTTTTAAAATCCTTCTTGAGTTCTTCCAAGAAGGCTTTTTGGGCTTGAGGCCAGTTTATATTTCCTTTTGAGGTTTCAAATGTGGGTATATTGACAATGTTGTTCTCTTCTGAATTTGTGCCTTGATCTTCCCTTTCCCTGTAATAAGAATCTGTGGCCATTGTCCATTTCTGCTTTATGTTCATGGTGTTTGCCTATTTCCTGACTTTAAAAAAAGTTGCGTTCTCCTGCTGGAGCAAAGGGGACACTTACCCAAGCTTCTTCTCCTGCTCACCCTTGCCCTTGAATGTTTGGCTCCTGCTCACCTGGGCCTTGCACAGGGATATTTCGCTGCTGGTGGATGTCGGTTGGCCTGGAGCTTTGTCTCCTGGAGTTGTGCTTCCCAGAGTTGTGCTGAGGCACTGGGTGATTTGGTTGCTGGAGAACGTTGTCACGTGTGGTGGTTTTCTGAACTGGTGTTTACTGGTTCCCCTGTCTGTATTGAGACTCTCCGGGGGTCTTGGTGTTGGCGCTTGCCTGCTCCACCAACCTGGGTCTCACGATCTCCTCTTGGTATGCTGAGGAGGGGCTTGCCATTGGCTTGCTGTTGACACCTCCCATCCTGTACTGTTCCGCATCTCCCAGAGCAAGAAAGGCCTTTCCCATTAATCCCCCAAGCTTCCTGGGCTACAAGACTGCAGCACCCTGTCTTTTTGCTGGCTCAAGGTTTTTCCTGGGTCAATATTTTCTGGGCTTTCAGAGGTCAATGAGGGAGGGTGAGAGTGACTTACTTCTTACTCCACCACCGTGGCTCCCAGAAGCAGAGCCTCCTTACTGTTTCAAAAGTCTTTTCCAGCACCACAATTCAAAAACATAGATTCGGCAGTGCTCGGCTTTCCTTACAATCCAACTCTCACAGACATACATTGCTACTGGAAAAATCATAGCTTTGGCTATACAGACCTTTGTTGGCAAGATGAGGCTTTTTAGTATGCCATTCAGATTTGCCATAGCTTTCCTTCCAAAAAGCAAACATGTTTTAATTTCATGGCTGCAGTCACTGTCTGCAGTGATCTTTGAGCCCAAGAATATACAATCTGATACTGCTTCCATTTCTTCTCCCTCTATTTGCCAAGAAGTGATGGGACCCACTGCCAAGATCTTAACATCTCTGATGACCATCATGGTATGATTACTGATCTAGAGCCAGACATCCTGGAGAATGAAGGCAAGTGGGCCTTAGGAAGCATTGCTAACAATAAGTGGAGGTGATGAAATTCCAATTGAGCTGTTTAAAACCCTAATAGATGATGCTGTTAAAGAGCCCCACTCAATATGCCAGTAAATTTGGAGAACAAAACAGTGGCCGCTTGATTGGAAAAGATCAGTTTATGTCTCAATCCTAAAGGAGGGCAATGCCAAGGAATGTTCTGAACATTTGCGCTCCTTTCACATGCCAGCAAGGTTATGCTTAAGGTTCTGCAAGCTAGACTTCAGTGATATGTGAATTACCAGAAGAGCAGGCTGGTTTTCAAAGAAGCAGAGGAACTGAAGACCAAACTGCCAACATTCACTGGATTATGGAGAAAGCAAGGGAGTTCCAGAAAACATCTACTTCTGCTTCATTGACTACACTAAAACCATTGACTGTGTGGATCACAATACAAGGTGGCAAGTCCTCAAAGAGATGAGAGTATGAGATCATCTTACTTGTCTGCTGAGGAACCTGTATGAGGGTCAAGAAGCAACAGTTGGAACTGAACATGAAATAACTAAATGGTTTAAGATTGGAAAAGGAGTACAATGAGGGTGTATATCATCACCTTATTTATTTAACTTTTATACAGAGTACATCATGCAAAATGCCAGTCTAGACGAATCAAAAGTTGAAATTTAGGTTGCTAGAAGAAACAGTCTCAGACATGAAGATGATACCACTCTGATGGCAGAAAGTGAAGAGGAGTTAAGAAGCCTTTTGATGAGGGTGAAAGAAGATAGTGTTAAAGCTGGCTTGAAGCCATTACATTGAAGACATTACATCTTGATGCCCTTTGGGTTTTTTTTGTTTTTTGTTGTTTAGTGAGACAATTGGGGTTAAGTGACTTGCCCAGGGTTACACAGCTAGTGTCAAGTGTTTGGTCTGAGGCCCGATTTGAACTCAGGTCCTCCTGACTCCAGTGCTCTATCCACTGTGCCACCTACCTGCCCCTGCCTTTTGTTTTGTCGTTGCTATCCTTCTGGTTTAATTTTTCTTTTTTTATTGCTAGTTGTGTTCATTGCATTTAAGGTCATCTAATAACAGCCTTAACACCATTTAACTGGCGGAAGATCCTCCAGAAGATCTTTAAGATTTTGCCACCATGAGTTGGAGTCTGATAGAAGCAATATTTCCTAGAGCCTTGTCATATCAGCTGGGCTTAGTTTTCCTAAGTCTCTGTGCCATTCAGATTAGGTTTGTTTTCATTAAAATTGTTCCTGAGAATCAATTTAGCCCAGGGGACTAAGACTTAGGCCATTGCTATAGTTTCCTGGTCACTTCAATAGAAAAGCCAATATATGGGGAGGATGACTCCAGGATTCCTCCCTGAGGCTTCGGATCAGAAGACCAGTGTCACAGTGAGTTGCTGCATTCCCAGCCTTGGAATATCCACGTGTACCTCCATAGCCCTACGTTAGCATATGGGGCAGAGATTCCTGAAGCATCGCTTTAACTTTCAGGCCAATGCTGGTGAATGAAGTCATCATGAATGGCCCATGTTCAAGAAATCCTAAACCTCAGAGCATGCTCTGTCTCATTGGAGTGTTTTGGCCAATTAGACAATTGTATTAATTAATAAGAAGATAATCATTATTGTGAGGTTGCCTAGTGCAGTAGTGAAGTAGAGCTCTCCTAAATCCACCTACAGCTGATTCTGTTGATCTCCCATCATAAGGTCAGTGGCTGGTTCTAGTTTCCCCAACTAGTGGTCTTTCTAGACCGAGACTGCAGTGTTGGCCCCATTCCAGAACTTCGAGTTAAATCTCATTTAGCCTTCTTAGGAAGTTCAGGCCCTCAGTTACTAGCCTCGTCTCTAGGCCATGCCAATCAGTTAACTGCCCCTTGGAGCAATTATGGTGTAGAAAAATAACATGAAAAGCTGTCAAGGGAAGAATAAATTTAATAGCTCCCAGTGTGGCATTTATAACTATCCATCTTCTTTCTCTTTCTCTCCTCCTTGGGAGCGGCATGGGGGAGTGGCGAATGGGAAGGGAAGGAAAGGCCATACTATATACCAAAGCAGTTGGGATATTAAATTGATATTTCTAATGAAGTTGACCACATTAAACTTAATTAGATGGGGTGTATTATAGGACAGAATAAGCCACATCACACAAAGAGAAACAATTTAAGATACAAGTCATAGAATACTTTCTAAAAGCAATTTCTTTCCCATTTTAAGACTTAGTGACAAGGTAACAATGGTCCCAGCCTACTCAAGTTCACAAATACCAAGAACCACAGCTGTATCCATGCTTCTATAAAAGGCAATGATAACACCATAAAGAATGGTGTGGTTGAGGCAGTTAGGTGGTGCAGTGGATAGAGGACCTGCCTTGGAGTCAGGAGGACCTGAGTTCAAATCTGGCCTCAGACACTTCACACTTAACTAGCTGTGTGACCCTGGGCAAGTCACTTAATCCCATTGCCTAGCAAAAAAAAAAAAAAAAAAAAAAAAGAATGGTGTGGTCACCAAACCATCCTTTAAGAACAGTGTAGTCAACAAGCTGTCTTTCAATCATTACAGACTCATTTGTATACCTGAACATACATCTAAGAAATCCTCTTTCAAAGAATACAGTTTAAACACAATACTTAATAAAGTTAGGTGGGAATGGCCTGGGCAATCTTCCTCTGAGTTTAGGACTCTGGGGCGGGGTGGGAGGGTGGAGGTGGGGTTCAGGTTAATATGGGAGCCACAAAGAAAGGAGCCTTCAGTACCTTTCAGCACTGATAACCATTCAGGTAAGCTAGGTAGCACAATGAATAATGACAATAATAATAAAAGCTAGCATCTATATAGCACTCTAATGTTTCCAAAGTGCTTTATGAGTATTGTTTCATTTTATCCTCACAACAACCTCCCTTTTATCTGACCTCCATTCAGGTAAGCTAGGTAGGCAGATGGGTGAAGCAATGGATAGAATGCTGGGCCTGGAGTTGGGAAGATCTCAGTTCAAATCTAGCTTCAGAAAC
>NW_020948774.1:310543-362984 GCF_900497805.2 Vombatus ursinus
TTCTAGTTATTTTATGATGAGTATCATCGTCATCTCCCCATTTTACAGATAAGGAAACTGAGGTTGAGAGAGGTTAAGTGACTTGTCTAGTGTCACACAGCTGGTTAGTATGAAAGGTAAGATTTGAAGTCGGGTCATGACTCCAGGTCCAGCCCTCTGTTCACTGTACCATCTAGTTGGAGTGGTAAGTTTAGTTAGGAAGAGGTTAAGTGATTGAGGAATAACCTAGAACCCATTATCTATAGTAACTAGTCACCCTCCAAAAAGCACACATTAGAGTAATTGTAGTTGGGCAGGAAACCTTAAGGAAGCCATTCATTTGAGAGAAGAAGTTATAGAACTCTCCATGAGATCTTTCATGGCCTACGCAAAGAATCTTAGGAAGCAGACATAGCTAGAGTCTTTCCCTAGAGGCTTTGTGGCCTTTAATAGCAAGCATGGAAAGCAAATGCAAAGAATCAGTTTTATAAACTTCCAATGAGAGGGAAGCGAAGAGGTAATCTACATGATAACTTTAAAAGACAACATCATCATGATATGTCTTTTTGTTCAGTTGTTTCAGCTGTGTCCGACTCTGCATGATCCCATCTGGGGTTTTCCTGGCAAAGATACTGGAGTCGTTTGTCATTTCCTTCTCCAGCTCATTTTATGGATGAGGAAACTGAGGCAAACAGGGTTAAGTGACTTGCCCAGGGTTACACAGCTAGTAAGTGTCTGAGACCAGACTTGAACCCAGGAAAGATGGGTCTTCCTGACTTCAGGCCCAGAGTTCTATCCACTGTGCCACCTAGCTGCCCCATGGTATGCCTTAAAGAATTCTAAAAATAGGGAAAGGTATTCTGTATAATCTTGGTGTGGACTCATCCAGGTATATTGCAGCTCTTAAGAGGTGAAAGCAAACTGGTATCGACTGTCAGGAAGGATAAGGATAGAGAATAAGGCAGAATACAGATCTACAACCCTTAAAATATATATGTATATATGTGAATATGTGTATATATGTATATATATATACATATATGTGTGTATATACACACATTATATATATGGGTATGTATGTATGTGTGTATATGTATGTATATATATGTATATAATATCAGCCAGTCAAGCACCGCTCAGCTGAGGCCATAGGGTTTAGACTTTCACCTCCACTGAATACAATCTAATCCACCAAGTTGACTCTTTCTTCCCATGCTCTGTCTCTCTGTGAGTGACACTTTCCTTCTATCTGGTCAGCCTAGATTTCTGCCACAATACCCTACTGCTCAGGTGCCAAGCAAAGGAAAGATGACAGCTGCATCTTACAAGGCACCAGTACTAAAGGAAAGAAGACACAAATAGGAGGCAGTCTCATCCCAAACACAGGCTCCAAGAGGCCACGATCTCATGGCTTGTAGTCTCATAGGGGGTCGAGCATCCATTCTCCTGTCCCTTTGGATCTCAGAGAGTTATCTTTAGATTAAAATCACCACTAGACAATAAAATTCTCCATTAGATTACAAACTCCTTGAGGGCAGGGATTATCTTTTGCCTCTTTTTGTATCCACAGAATTTAGCATGGTGCCTGGCACAGAGCAGACATTTAATAAATGTTGATTAATTGATTACTGATTGGTTTTTACACTTTGAAACAGAAAGAAGAGACCTGGGGGTAAGGATGGCGTCTTTAATATATCCACAGAGTTCTGGTTCCACACAAATTAAAATAATTATCACTGGACAACATGAAGTAGTCAGAGGAGGAAGATGGGCCCTTCCATCATATATCTGGGTATAAGGGATGCTATATACACATTTGGGGGCAGGAATACTTAATAATATGGTTGAGTTTGAGATAACCACAAAGACAGGGAGAACCACAATATTTACTACATTATAAGAGATGGAAAATTGATAAATGTCCTTTACCAAGTTTCTTAACAGCTAGCAGATGGATATTATAAGAAATAGCATCTAGGGGGCAGCTAGGTGGCACAGCGAATAGAGCACCGGCATTGGATTCAGGAGGACCTGAGTTCAAATCCGGCCTCAGACATGTAAAAACACTTAACTAGCTGTGTGACCCTGGGCAAGTCACTTAAGCCTATTGCCTAACCAAAAAAAGAAAAAAGAAAAAGAAATAGCATCTGGAATTATGATAACCTTATTTCGAAAGTGCAAAAGTAGGAGCAGCTAGGTGGAGCAGTGGATAGAGCTCTGGCCTTGGAGTTAAGGCGACCTGAGTTCAAATCCAGCTTCAGACCCTTGACACTCATTAGCTGTATGACCCTAGGCAAGTCACTTAACCCCGAATGCCTCACCAAAATAAAACAGCGCAAAAGTAACTTTCCCACAGCCACCCTTTGCATCTAGACAGAGAGAAGACTGGAGAACTTGGGGCAAAGTTTTGCAGTATTCAAATGGAACTTAACTGGCTCTGCTCTTAAAATATACCCAACCTTATTAGTGTGCTGAGTCCACAGACAGGATGTGTCTTTTTTAAGAACTGACTCCCAGGGGCAGCTAGGTGGCCCAGTGGATAGAGCACCAGCCCTGGAGTTAGGAGGACCTGAGTTCAGATTTGAACTCAGACGCTTCCTAGCTGTGTGACCCTGGGCAAGTCACTTAACTCCAATTGCCTTAAAAACAAAAAACAAACAAACAAACAAACAAACAAACAAACAAACAAACAAAAAACACTGACTCCCATACATCAGAGGTTGCTGAAGGCGGAGTTGGCTACTCTGAAAAATGAGCCAAAACAACATACTTGTTCTCTGCTGGAGCATGAAGCTAAACTGTCTGCAGGGCAGTAGATTTCAGACTGCAATGGAGGTCTCTTCCCAACAAGTTACAGGGGAGGACCAAAATGGCATACTGGATAGAAATAGACTCTTTGGTGATAGAAAGGGTTCAATAACTGGATGGGGAGCTATCTAGTTAGGAGTCAGGGAAACCTTGCATTGTGAGGGCAGAGTGATAAACACTGAATCTACCAGGCAGGAAATTCCAGAGCCATCAGCACATGGGCTGGCTTGATCAATTGGCAAAAAGCAGACCAATGACAAAGCCCTCAGGCTGTGCTAACAAAGGAAGTTTTCAGGAGGAGGTGGAGATGCCTCATGTGTGAGAGAGATGGTGAGGACACTCCATTTTTCTGATGATCAAGGTTATTGCAACAAAAATACAAGCATATGTTTGGGGGGAGGAGGGGATAAGGAGATGAACCGCATGTGGTCCTGTTTCTGGCACCAATTTTTATTTTTTTCCCTGTTTCCTGGACTGTGCACCAAAAAGATGGGAGGCTCAGGAGGTGAAGAGACATTAATTTTGCCCAAAAGGCATCTTTTTTCTTGTTCTTATAAAAAAAGACAATAGTCTGGTACTGCTACTAATTCTGAGAGACTCTTGGAAGGCCACCCAATACTAATACCACCCAGTTTGGAACTAAAGCAGCCACCACCAGTTCCCTGGCATCGTTGACTGGCTTATTCATTGATGCCAGAATGCCTTCCAAAATTTCCTTTAGACCCCGGGGAGAGGTGGGGGGGGGGGGGGGGGGAAGGGGGAGAAGGGGGTGAATGGAGAGAAGGGATCTCTGAACTTAGAAGGGTGTAATTACATCTAATTACATCTTTATTTCAATATAATTGGCTTCTTCTATAATATTATGTATTTTATTTTATTGATTTAAAAACATTACAGAACATTTAACATTATTAAAAACATCATCAAACCAAAGGGTTTGATAATAAAAATGATATGATTTGATTAAAAAAAACATTAAGAACCCCCATTTTAGGCGATCTTCTGGATGCTCATCCTCAACCTGCTTGCAATTATTTAATTTTCGCCCATCTGTTTTCTTAGGACATACCATCAAAATTGCAGTGACTAATTATTGTCAGGTTTGAACAAGGTTCTGACCTTGTCCGGGATCCATATTTGGAGACTGTACCTCTTCTCCTTGTCTTTGCCTGACTTCACTGAGCAATCAGGCATGCAAAAGCCAGTTCCTATCCGCCCAAGTGGGATTATAGCAACTAATGACAGTAGTCAATTCTTTCCTAAATCTTTAAGGTGCTTTTCTAATAGGAGGAAATTCTTGTAAAAGTCTCCTGGGGTTCAAAGGACATGAACTATGACCATGTCCCCATCAGTTCCTGGGAGTTGACAGAGAAAGTTCATTTATCAACCTATTATTAATAAATTATCAAGGAACACATCTTTGTGGCTCTTTATGTGACCTGCAACTAGGGAAAAGACCTACCATGATAGTGGAGTGAGGGAAGGTGGCTGCCCTAAAGGGTTACAGGGGAGTGTATAAAGAGGTGATGGAGGAGCTATGAGAATTCTCTTTATCCCAGGCAGTGCTTTCAAAGGATCCTTCCCTGTTTCCACTTCTTTAACCACAAAGAGAAGTAACAGAAGGGAGGACAAGATTGGCTAAAAGCACATTTTATAACAAACCCAGGAACTATATGAGCACAATTACAAAACACTTTTCACACAAATAAAGTCAGATCTAAATAATTGGAAAAACATCAGTTGCTCAGGGTAGGCTGAGCTAATATAATAAAAACGACAATTCTACCTAAGCTAATTTACTTATTCAGTGCCATACCAATAAAACTATCAAAAAATTATTTTATAGAGCTACAAAAAACAACAAGATTCATTTGGAATAACAAAAGGTCCAGAATATCAAAGGAACTAATGAAAAGAAATGCAGGGGAAGGTGGCCTTAACTGCATTATAAGATCTTAAATTGTATTATAAAGCAGCAATCATCAAAACTACTTGGTACTGGCTAAGAAATAGAGTGTTGGATCAACAGAATAAGTTAGGTATGCAAGACACATTAGTCAATGACTACAGTAATCTGCTATTTGATAAACCCAAAGACCCCAACTTCTGGGATAAGAACTCACTATAAGATAAAAACTGCTGGGAAAACTGGAAAAGAATATGGCAGAAACTAGGCATAGACCAAAATCTCACACCATATACCAAAATAAGGTCAAAATGGGTTCATGATTTAGATATAAAGGCTAATACTGTAAGCAAACTGGGAGAGCTAAGAATAGTTTACCTATCAAATTTATGGAGAATAGAAGAATTCATGACCAAACAGCAGATACAGAACATTATGAAATGCAAAATGGATAATTTTGATTACATTAAGTTGAAAAGGTTTTGCACAAACAAAGTCAATGCAACCAAGATTAGAAGGAAAGTAGAAAATTGGTAAAGAATTTTTACAACCATTGTCTCTGATAAGGGCCTCATTTCTAAAATAAATAGAGAATTAAGTCAAATTTATAAGAATACAAGTCATCCCCCAATTGATAAATGGTCCAAGGATATGAACAGGCAGTTCTCAAATGAAGAAATTAAAACCATCTATAGCCATATGAAAAAATGCTAAATCACTATTGATTAGAGAAATGCAAATCAAAACAACTCTGAGGTATCACATCACACCTATCAGACTGGCCAACAAGGCAAAACAGGAAAATGATAAATGTTGGAGAAGATGTGGGAAAATTGGAGCACTAATGCATTGTTGGTGGAGTTGTGAAATGATCCAACCATTTTGGAGAGCAATTTGGAACTATGCCCAAAGGGCTATAAAAATGTGCATACCCATTTGACCCAGCAATAGCACTTCTAGGTCTGTATCCCAAAGAGATCACATACAAATGTGAAAAGGACCCATATGTACAAAAATCTTTATAGCAGCTCTTTTTGTGGTGGCAAAGAATTGGAAATTGAGGAGATGCTCATCAATTGGGGAGTGGCTGAATAAGTTGTGGTATATGAATGTAATGGAATATTACTGTGCTATAAGAAATGATGAGCAGGCAGACTTCAGAAAAACCTGACAAGACTTGTATGGACTGATGCTGAGTGAAGTGAGCAGATCCAGGAGAACATTGTACACAGTAACAGCCACGTTGTTCGATGACTAACTTTGATAGACTTAGCCTTTCTCAGCAATGCAAGGATCTAAGACATCTCCAAAGGTCTCATGATGGAAAATGCTATCTACATCCAAAGAAAGAACTATGAAGTTTGAATGCAGATTGAAGCATACTATTTGCTATTTTTTTCTCCTGTTTTGTTTTGTTTCCTCTTTCTGGTGGTTCCTCCTATTGGTTCTAATTCTTCCTTACAAGATCACTAATGTGAAAATATGTTTAATAGGAATGTATATGTATAGCCTATATCTGATTGTGCGCAATCTTGGGAAGGTGGGGAGAGGGAGGGGGAGAAAATTTAAAACTCAAAAGCTTATGGAAGTGATTGTTGGTAAGTCAAAATAAATTAATTAAAAAACAAAAACAAAAGCACATTTTGTTTTAGGGATGGGTTTTTTTTTACTGTAAAGAATCCTTAAGAGCTTAAATTTTGTATTTTGGTAACTTCTGCATAACAGATGGAGCCTGGGACCTGAAATCAGGAAGACCTGAGTTTAAATCCCACCTCAGGCACTGACAAGTAGTGTAACCCTGGGTGGGTCACTTAATCTTTGTCTGCCTCTGTTTCCACAGCTGTAAAATGGAGGTAATAATAGCATCTATCTCCCAAGGTTGTTGTGAGGATAAAATGAGAGAATATTTGTAAAGTGCTTGGAAAATCTTAAAGACCTATATACTAGCTATTATTCACCCAGTTTTTTTTTTAATTCATCTTTGACCTGAAAAATCCAAGGATATTTTTAAAATGTGCCATTTTATCCAAATCAAAGCATCCTTCTTTTGGAAACTGCTTAGCAAGATTGTTCCTGGTATACCAAGTCCATCTGTCTAAGAATTTGCAAATCTCCTGCCTGCAGTGGATATGTATGGGGAAATGCTAGGGTCCTTTTTTTTCAGGCACAAAGACATCTTTGTCTTTAGAGTCCTTTTTTCCCCATCCTGGAGATTGCTCCAAACTTCTAGTTTGATAATCTTTTTAGTAATGAATGGTGAGGCCTAAAAATTCACCAACCAGGAATTGGATTTCTAGAGAGAACCCTTAGACTAGAGCAAAAATATTATTAATAAAATTATTTCTCAGGAAACTGAAGTGGGTGGATGAAATTGAAGCATTGAGTACCTCTGTTGAGAACAGAGGCAGCTCTAGAGCAATGAATCTAGATCCAAGGTCAAGGGCAGGTAAAGGATGATGATTATTGAAGGTCACCAGCCCCGGTGGCTTCAATCTACCAGTGCCTGGCTAGCTACTGTGCTAGACATTTGTTTATTCATTCATATCCCCATATTCAGATATTCATAGCTTTTATTTTTTGGCACTCAAGTCATTGTCCCTTCTTTCCCAAGAAATTCCGTTATTTTTCACAGTTCCTTTCTACCCCAAATAGAGGTCTTATATATGGGGATTTTGCCTTAAATATTTATGACCCTTCAATTACCTTTGCTTCTCAATTTATCAATCTCTTCAACTCTAACTATTTGTGCCACCACCCTACCTCAACTTTACATACATTCATACTCTTATTCATACCCTTAATTATTATTAGTGGGGCAGCTAGGTGGCATAGTCGATAGAGTGCCAGGCCCAAAAGTCAGGAAGACTCCTCTTTGTCAGTTCAAATTTAGCCTCAGACACTAGCTATGTGACCCTGGGCGAGTCACTTAACCCCTGTTTGCCTCAGTTTCCTCATCTGTCAAATGAGCTGGAGAAGGAAATGGCAAACCACTGCAGTATATTTGCCAAGAAAACCCAAATGGGGTCAAGAAGAGTCAGGCATGACCAAAACAACTGAACAAAAACAGATGTAAATGGGTTTCTGACCTCTCATTTCTTACCTGGCTACACTATTTTGGGACTTTACTGACTTTTTCATCATACCTCAGGAAGCTCATTATTGAGTACATCTCTTCACCCCGCAAGACGCCATTAGCCTCATCAACACCCTTTGTTCCTTTGATTGGTGGAACCATCCAGAACTTCCTTTTAGGAAAGAAGCTTAGCTCAGATCTCATTTTTCACTTGGCTGTACTACTTCAGGATTTCTTTGACTTTTCCACCAAGTCGTACTGTTGGGTACCTCCCCCCCCACACACACCACCTCTTACAACTTTTCATCTTCCTTTTGTGTGTTTTCTTCCACCATTATACAGTAAGCACCTTGAGGGCAAGGCCTGTTTCTTTTTTTCATATTTAGATCCTCCCTGCTAAGTGCAGTCACCATCAGATTCAGGGTATGAACCTAAGTCCTCTGACCCCAGAGTCCCTTTTCTTTCCACTGCCTCTGGATTGTAAGACACCCAGCGACTACGTGTGTGTCTAGCTTTGTCTTGAGGTCCTATTTGGAGTCCTGGACCCAAAGTCGCCAGATTGGGGTTCCACGGTATAGTGGGGTAAGGTATAGCGTAGAAGCTGAAAATGAAGAGAATGATGCAATCACACATCCCGGGACCAGCCCCTCACTGCGATTGGCCCTGACGTGGCTCTCCGGCCTCGGATTGGCTACATCAGCGTTGACTGGGGACGGAGCTTGCTGGAGCTTGGGATTGACACGTGGGCCTGGGCAGTGTTTCTCTTTTGTAGGTTTTGTGGGTAACTGGGAGGAGGCGGGAATGGGGACCTGGGAAAGGGGGGATGCTCCTGAGGAGGTGGCTGCAATTAGGCGGGGAACGTGTGCAATCGGGAGGGGGAGGGGGCCTGCTTCCAAGAAAAAAGCTTTTCCTTCCCTATCACCCCCACTCCGCCCCACTCCCATTATCTTCTGTAAATGGGAGGTGCCACTTTCCTCTTTCACCTCTTTCTTTTTCTGTCCCCAGTTTGATTGTTCTAGTGAAGAAACGGACGCCGTCCTTCTTCCTTTGCTTGGGTAAGCATTCCTCTAGGGAGCAAATCTGGGGGACCTCACTTTTCTGAAGAAGAGGGGGAGGTGGGGGGAGAAGGGACCATGAAGAGATGGAGCATCAGGTGGGTGGCCTAACGGTAACGGAGGGCACTGGGCCGACCCATCCGTGGGCTGGGCATAGGAATAGGTAGGTAGGAGGAGTTGGCTCTGGCTTTGTGCTTTTCAACTTAATCCAGCCACGTCGGCGTGGAGGCAGCTTCTTCCTCTATATCCAGTTCCAGCTGTTAACGCTCACCTGGCTGAGCTGAGCTTCTGGGACCATGAGTGTGGGCTTCATTGGAGCTGGTCAACTGGCATTTGCCCTGGCTAAAGGGTTCACATCAGCAGGTAGGAACTGGGGCCTTAAAGGATAGGCTGGCTATGCTTAGTTGTCTTTGATGCTTTGTTCTGAGTCCCACCCCCAAGTACGTACTAGTGCCTGCCCTTCCCCCTACCTTATATTTAACTACTTTGTGTGTGTATTTATTAACTTTTTATATTTATGCTGTATATATTTTCGTATGTACTCACCCATTAGAATGCAAGCTCTTTTTCTTTTTCTTTTTTTTTTCATTTTATTTGGACCCCAAACAGTGCCAGGAACGTAATAGATACTTAATAAATACTTGTTGACTGATTGATTAGTTGAGGGGCAGGGAGGAGTTTTCTTATTAGAAACTCAGTATCAGAGAGAGAGAGAGAGAGAGAGAGAGAGAGAGATCTGGGCCACAAGTCAAGATAGAGAAATATATATATACCTATATCTGTATATGTATCTATATATCTATATATATATAGATATTTTTACAGATATAGATATCTAGAACATACATATTATATATCTATCTATATATATCTATATATATATACATATTTAGATAGATATAGCTATAGATAGATTTTTCCCCCCAATCTGGACCTGTGATTTCAAGTCCAGTGAAATACAACCTGAATAGAAACTCACTCCATCAGAAACTGGTCTGTAACTTCAGTAGTCTTAGAAAGCTGCCTGTTGGGGAATCTAGTTAGTTGGATAGAACACCAGCCCTGGAGTCAGAAGGACCTTAGATCAAATTTGGCCTCAGACACTAGCTGTGTGATGGGGGCAAGTCGCTTAACTCCAATTGCCTGGGGGAAGAAAAAGTTGCCTGTGTCACTGAGAGGTTAAGTGATTTGCCTGTAGCTCATATGTATTAGGTAGAGGAAAGACCTGAACTCAGATTTCTCTTTGCTTCAAAACTGGCCCTCTATCCTCTTCATCAAGCATCCTCTGGTTCCACGGGGAATCAATTCTTGTTCAGTATTTGAACTTGAATTTAAAGTAGGGCTCAGCTCTGATTTTTCCAGTTGCTACGGAAGCCTCCGGGATGAGAAGTGACATTTTTACCAGTGAATAGAGATTCACATTGATTAGTTTTATTGTTTTATGAAGGGTACAAGATAAGGGATGGGAAGCAGAGGTTCCTGGTGGAACCCTGAAGGCTCTGGGGAGCATTGGCCTTGAATTGCAACAATCTTGCCTCCCTTACTAGGCATCGTGGCCTCCCACAAGATAATGGCCAGCTCACCAGATATGGACCTGCCCACAGTCTCTGCACTCAGAGTAAGTAGAAGGAGTGGAATACAGGTGGGAGGAGGAAATAATGTTGGGGTCTACGGAGTGGAGTTTTGGCTTCCAAACCAAAATGAACCCATTGGATGATAGGCCAGGACTATGTCTTTGTATTTGTGGGTGGTTCTGGCCTACCTTCTCAGACCTGGAGCAGAGACCAAAGGAGAGAACAATCCTTCCCTGCCACTGAGTCTTTATACTATTGGCTTCCCACCCAGGCCAAGTTATCAACCAGGCCAGTCTGACCTGTGGGGATATCTCAGTGTGAGTGTATGTGAGTGTATTTGAAAAACTACCTTTTTTTTTACCTAAGAACAGGAAATCAAAGATTCTTCTTCTACCCCTTGTAGCTGCCCTCCCCTTTTTCAGACTATTATTAAAGTTTGTGAGAGGTTAGCTGGGGGTTCAATTGGTGAGATATTAGATATGTATATCTAAGGCAGAGGTTCCCAAACTTATTTGGCCTACTGCCCCCTTTTAAAAAAAAAAAATTTACTCAGCGCCCTACTGGAAATCTACTTCTTTAACAGTTTTTTTTTTTTTAATTTGCACCATTTCAAAAAAATATAATTTTTTAAAATGATGCATCTTAAATTTAATAATTTGATGTAAATTTGAGGGGTTTTTCCTACATTGAAATTTTGATGATGAAATATTACGTCATGTAACTATATAGGATCGTACTGTAAACAAGTCATTACGTGCACATATTACTGCTGATGCATGCTGGAATTCCTGACAATTTGAGACACCTTTGCCCACCAACACTTGCTTGTTAAGACCTGTGGGCAGATTTGACCACTGATAGGTTATAATTTGCATTTTGTGTGTTTATTTGGAAAATAATGTAATCAGTATGACTTTAACTGTTACACAACGGATGAAACATGTATGAATATTTTTTTAAATTTATTTTTAGTTTTCAACATTCATTTTTATAAGATTTTGAGTTCTAATTTTTCCCCCTCTCTCCATTCCCCCCTCCCCAAGACAGCATGCAATCTGATGTAGGCCATACATGTACAATTATATTAAACATATTTCCACATTAGTCCATGTTGTGAAAGACGAATAAGAGCAAAACAGAAAAACCACTAGAAAGAAAAAAAGAGAGAGAGAGAGAAAATAGTATACTTCCATCTGCACAACTCCATAGTTCTTTCTCTGGATGTGGATAGCATTTGCCATCATGAGTCTTTTGGAATTGTCTTAGATCATCGCATTGCTCAGAAGAGCTAAGTCTAACAAAGTCGGTCATCTCACAATGTTGTTGTTACTGTGTGCAGTGTTCTCCTGGTTCTGCTCACTTCACTCAGCATCAGTTCATGCAAGTTTTTCCAGGTTTTTCTGAAATCCACCTGCTCCCCATTTCTTTTGGAACAATAGTATTCCATTACATGTACAAACATTTTTTTCAAAATTTTCTTCTCCTCTTTCCTTATACTTCCACCACCCCCTTATTTTTATTCAACATCCCCCAATTGCACCTGAGGCTCCTACCTACCCTCTGGATATTCCAGCGCCCGAGGGGGCAGTATCTCCCATTTTGGAAACCTGTGATTAAGGGATGGCAATGAGAATATGGTTAGTTCACACTGGAGTTGTGAAGACTGATTGCTCCATTAGGAATCCAGTGGCAAACCACACACGTACGTCCTGAAGGCAGTATGTTTTGGTGAACAAGGTGCCTGGGGGAAGCAGGAGGCACAGTGGGGGGATGTGCTCCCTACTCTGCCACACCAGTAGCTAAGACATGTCCTCTGTTCCTGTGATGCCAAGTTCAGAACACTTTCCTATTTCACCGCAAT
Organism: Vombatus ursinus; assembly: GCF_900497805.2. NCBI lineage: Eukaryota > Metazoa > Chordata > Mammalia > Diprotodontia > Vombatidae > Vombatus > Vombatus ursinus. The sequence continues at coordinate 322,800 of NW_020948774.1, forward strand.
GCTTTTCAACTTGTTGCCTAGCTTTTCATCTCTATTCCTATGCATTAGAGTCAGTGTGATGGAGTAAAAAAAGCATTGGCTATGGAGTCAGAAGACCTGGGCTTTAGTGCCAGAATACATTTACTATGTGCCCTTGGGCAAGTCTTTCAATCTTTCTGAGTCTCAGTTTTCTTATCTGAAAAACGGGAATAAAAATACTTTTTACCACCTGCCTAACAGGACTATTGTGAAAAAAGAGCTCCCTTCCAGTACTGTGTGATCATAAGCTTTTTTCTAGTATCTGACCGGAGACTGTGTACATCAATGCTAAATAAATGTTTACTGACTTAAGTTGGGTAAAGACTTTGAATTGGGGTTGAGGGTTACCCCCTTTTGCCCCAGAACTCAAGCTATTCATCTGCCTAATAACTGTAGTGACAGCAACCTTTGTAGAATCTAAGGGCTTTTTGAAGGGACAGAACTTTAAATGAAAATCTTGGGGAGAACTGCTACGAGGACTGGGTTACAGCTGTGAGCCAGGGTCTGCCTGATAATCCAGTTATTCCCCAAGGAAGCTCTGAAGCCTAACAACCTGGTCCCCACTGTTCTTAACCATGATATTCTTAACCATGACCTCCCTATCAATTTCTGCAGAAAATTGGTATAAACCTGACCCCCCGCAACAAGGAGACGGTGCAACATAGTGATGTACTTTTCTTGGCTGTGAAGCCTCATATCATTCCATTCATCCTGGATGAGATTGGAGCTGATATTGAGGACAGGCACATTGTGGTCTCCTGTGCAGCTGGCGTCACAATTAGCTCCATTGAGAAGGTAGCACTCGCTTTGGCATTGCCCTCCAAGGTGGGAGGTGGATGTTTCCAGGTGCTGGTGGGCTTTGGGACTGGTGGAGAAAATAGTGTAGTCACAAAGGGAGAAGGGGAACAGGGTAGATGGTGCTGAAGGATTGCTTGGAAGCTTAATCTTCTTTCTTTCCCCAGAAATTGACAGCCTTCCAGCCAGCCCCTAAAGTCATCCGTTGCATGACCAATACCCCTGTGATAGTACGGGAGGGTGCCACAGTTTATGCTACAGGAACCCATGCCCAGGTGGAGGATGGGAAACTTTTGGAACAGCTAATGAGCAGTGTGGGTTTCTGCACCGAGGTGGAAGAGGACCTTATTGATGCTGTCACTGGCCTCAGCGGTAGCGGGCCTGCCTATGTGAGATTTATGGTGTGGGAGAGGTTATAATGAAAGGGTTAGACAAGTGTGTGATCTGTGGACAGAGCTGATGGAGGGAGGGTGAAGTTATTCGGGTTATCTCCTTTAGCCTGGGAGGAGGGTGCCAAGGCCTTTTCCCTTTGACAGGATTGCCAAGGCCCCTTTTTCTTTCCCCAAGGCTCAATAATTATCTCCCCTACAGGCATTCACAGCTTTGGATGCATTGGCAGACGGTGGGGTAAAGATGGGGCTACCTCGGCGGTTGGCAGTCCATCTGGGGGCCCAGGCTTTACTGGTTAGTATCTTTCTGACCCTTGGACTGTCTCAAAAAGATGCTCTCTCACTCAGATTTGGGGCTAGAACTTTAGGCTCTGTTTAGGGGCTAGTAAAAAGGTGGGATAGGGGCAACTCCATTCCCTAAAGGGCTTCTCCGCAGGAATCTTATGGATTCACAGAAAATCATTATGCTCCTTCATCTAATCCATCTTCCTTCTACGGCAGGGAGCTGCTAAGATGCTCTTGGAATCTGAAGAGCACCCAGGACAGCTCAAGGACAACGTCTGCTCCCCTGGAGGAGCCACTATCCATGCCTTGCACTTCTTAGAGAGTGGCGGCTTCCGCTCCCTCCTCATCAATGCTGTGGAGGCTTCCTGTGTCCGTACCCGGTGAGCGCCCTCTTCTTCTTTCCTCTCCATTTTCTTCAAGCAAGTCTCTGGTCCCAACCTACCCTCCAGGAGCTTAGTCAGTAACAGTCCAGATGAGACAAATGTGACAGAAAGGAAAAATAATACATCACTCATCGTTTATGTGAATAGTTTGTCACAGGTCTGGTGTTTCTTGCCCTGCTGCTACCACTCCCCTATAAACTTTTGGTAATTTTTCAAGGGGAGCAATTTTCCATAGATCAGTGGTTCTTAACCTAGGGTGGACAGATGGATTTCAGGTAATCTGTGATTTTTTAAAAAATTAAATAATTATGTCTATATAATTGTCTTTCTTTGTAATTCTATTATTTTATTTTATACATTTAAAAATATTCTGAGGGGCAGCTAGGTGACACTGTGGATAGAGCACGGCCGTGGAGTCAGAAGGACCTGCGTTCAAATCTGTCCTCAGACACTTGACACTTACTAGCTGTGTGACCCTGGGCAAGTCACTTAACCCCATTGCCTAGCCAAAAAAAAAGTATATATATATATATATATATATATACACATATATATAAATATATGTATGTATGTATATATATATGTGTGTGTGTATATATATATTCTAAGAAGGGATCCACAGGCTTCATCAGACTGCCAGAGGGGTCCATGACATAGAAAAGGTTAAGAACCTCTGCTCTTGGTCATCTAGGCAAGATGGTACAGTTGAGCGAATACTGAGTTTGGAGTTAAAAGATCTTCATTCAAATCCTAACTCCAGTGTGTATTAACTGTATGACCTTGGTCAAGTCACTTAAGCTAACTGAACCCCTACCTGAAACATGAATTCCCTCTACCACAGCCCCAACAAATAGATACACAATCGCTGCTTGAACATCTATACCTAACTGTCAAAAAGCTCCTATTTATATGGTTCGGAAATCTTTCTGCTTCTAACCTCCACCCATTAATCTGAATTGTCCCCTCTGGAGCTTTGCAAAATAATTCAAATTTATCTTGCACAAAAAAGGGGGGAAAAAGAAATTTACATGATAACTGAACTTTTAAAGTACTAGCAAGTTGTACATAATAGATTTGCAGTTTCTTGTGCAATCAATTTTTTATTATATTATTATATTTATTTTATTATATTACTATATTTATTATGGAAATGCTTGTTTTAATCACATAAATTTTGTTGTTTTTTTTTATTTTAATTTTATTTTTTTTAAGGCAGTTGGGGTTAAGTGACTTGCCCAGCTAGTAAGTGTCAAGTGTTTGGTCTGAGGCCGGATTTGAACTCAGGTCCCCCTGACTCCAGGACCGGTGCTCAAACACATAAATTTTGAAAAACAAAACAAAACAAAACCAAGATAATTCTTTGAATACTTGAAGACAGAAATCGTATCCTCCTTAAAGGAACATCTCCGATTCCTTCCATTGTTACTCCTAGGACAGAGCGTTGAGTCACCCTCATCTCCTGGATGTGTGTTCTCCTTAGTTCAGCCAGGCTGTGGTTTGGAGGTAGGGCTCCAATGGGCAGGCTCCATGAGGCTGTGGGCTCCTCATCCTCTCACCAATCGAAATCCCAGATCCAGAACTGTCTTTTCTTTCTAACTCTTTCCTTCCAACCCTTTTTGATATGTATTTGGCAGAGAGCTTCAGTCAATGGCCGACAAAGAAAAGATCTCTCCAGCTGCCATCAAGAAAACTCTGCTGGACAAAGTGAAGCTGGACTCCTCTACCGTGTCCACGAAGTCATCCTCCAGTCTCATCAAGCTGCTGGCTCAAAGCCAAGTCTCTGGCAGCCAGAAAGACTGAGGCATGCCCTCTCTCTCTTCTCCCTGATCTCTGTTTCCAGACACATAGGGAGAAAGCATCTCCATATGGCTGTAACATGGAAGCCCATGTCTTGTGGTCCACAAATGTGGACAGTAGGACTCTCCTACAGAGGTCAGCATGGGGACTTTCCCCTGCCAACTAGAAAAGGTCAAGCTTGTCCCTCTTTCTCTTAAAATTCCCTAAGACTTTTAGCTTCTGAAGACTTTAATGCAGAAGAGAATATTTCAGTCATTCAGTCTTTTTCTTTCCCTTCCATCATAGAAACAACCTCTGCCCTTCCTCTCTCAGGGAGCTGGCCATCACTGGAAAAGGTGCCAAGAGTGCTGAACCCAACACTGGTAGCCGAATTAGACACATAGCTGAGGTCTTGCCCTAAGCCATGACCCCTGACTCAAAGGAAAGCCAAACAATCCATCTCTCCTTCCTCTCCATCCCTCCACTTCTATTTTTTAAAAAAAATTATTTTATTCTGAACTTAAGAAATAAAATAAGCATTTTCATAATAGTAGAATAGGAAAAAACCCATGAAACTGCAAATCTATTATGTACAACTTGCTCTTTTTTTTAAATATGTAATAAAATTATCACATAACTTCTTTTCCTTTATTTTCTCTCCCTACCAGAGCTAGAGATGGCTACCATTAGACACAAATATGTATACATATATAAAACCATTCTATACATATTTATATTTATCACGTCTTTACCTATGCAGATAGCATCTTCCTTCATATTTCCTTTGTAGTTAATCTGGGTATTTATAATAGTCGAAATGACTTGGTCTCCCAAAGATGTTCTTAAAACAATATTGCTGTTACCGTATACAATGTTCTCTTGGTTCTTCTCTTCATTATTTCGTGCAAGTCTTTCCATGTTTTCCTAAGATCATCAAGCTCATCATTTCCTATAGCACAGTACTATTCCATTACAATCATGTACCACAACTTTCTGTTCATAATTTTCTTGGATTGCTTTTACTTTTTTTTCTAATTTTTCCTCAATCTCTCTTATTTGATTTTTTGGGGGGGGGGGCGGCTAGGCAATGGGGTTAAGTGACTTGCCCAGGGTCACACAGCTAGTGTTATGTGGCTGAGGCTGGATTTGAACTCAGGTCCTCCTGACTCCAGGGCTGGTGCTGTATCCACTGTGCCACCTAGTTGCCCCTCTCTTATTTGATTTTTGAATCGATTTTTAAGTTCTTCCGGGAACTCTTTTTTGACATTACGCTTTGGGGCAGAAGTGGCTTTTTTACCTCATTTCTTTCTTTTTTTTGGTTTTGTTTTGTTTTGGTTTTTCTTTTTGTTTTGTTTTTTGTTTTTAGGCAATTGGGGTTAAGTGACTTGCCCAGGGTCACACAGCTAGTACGTGTCAGGTGTTTGGACTAAGGCCGGATTTGAACTCAGGTCCTCCTGACTTCAGGGCCGGTGCTCTATCCACTGCACCACCTAGCTGCCCTCATTTCTTTCTTTTTCAAGGAAAAAGTTTATTGATGTTTTTTGATTTTACCCTTCAGTCATCTGACACTATATGCAGCATTTCCTACCTGTAGTCCCCTGCCTCTCCAGTTTAAGGAGGAAATCATCTATTTCCTCATTATTTCCTCATCTGTTCTCTGATATGTGTACCCCCATATCTCTGAAAAACATATTCTCTTTTGGACTCCAGGTTTTTAAATATATACCTTCTAATTTGTCATTTGCAACTGTCTATGCCTAGTTTAGCTTTTTGTTTCTACTTTTGTAGCAATGTTTCTCTATTGCAGTCCTTTATGCAAAGTAAACCCTTTGCTTTTTCAATTCAGCTAAATTTAACAAGCAACTACTATGTGCCGGTGAGTGCTCGGGTTATAATAGTAGTAATAACAAACAGCTAACATTTGTATAGCACTATGTGCTAAGCACTTTACAATCATCTCATTTGATTCTCACAACAACTCCCGGGGATAGGTGCTATGAAAAAATAGAACTGTCCCTGCCCTGAAAGAATATACATTCTATTAGAGGAATACAATATGTACATAGAAAATTAAATTAAAAACATATGCAAAATAATTTGCAAGAGAAGCATAGGTCTAATATGAAGGGCAGTTTATTAACAATAGAACAAGGGTTCTTAAGGGTACAATACAAAGGTAGAGAAGATGTGCCACAGACGCATTAAAAAGGTGGGGCTGTTATCAATGGGTTTGAGAGAGTGGTAGATATGGAAGTTGGCTTTGATCTAGGCAGCCTAGAGAAATTTAGTGGGTATAGGGCATTGTCAGGCTCTTCATAGTGGCAGTGGCAATATTTATTTGGAGAGAGAATGAGAGGAATGGCAGATGAAGAATCCTTGGTGCTACCTGATAAGGTAAAGACAGAGGTTGGTGGAATCCTAATACCTGGCTGGTCCTAGATGGCTGAGGTATGTCAGTCAGCTCTGCCCCAGGGCTCCCTTCAATGTTGAGAAATTATTTGTCCTAGGGTAGAGAAGAGTCTTTGGTACTGTACTAATCCTCTATCATCTTTTTTCTTTCTTTATTTCTTTAATTGGGCTGGTGCCTAGCTGTGAGCTCAAAGTTTCCATGCTACCAGCCTGTTTCTCTTGATCAAACCTAGAGTAGAATGGCACACTCTTGAAAGCTAATCGTGTATGATTTCCCCTGGGAAATTAGTCTGGTTAAGCTGTGCATTTGCTAGTTAGTCATCCAAGCTAGACTGCCCCAAAACATGGGCTTGTGTGATATACCTGTAGTTTTCAAAAGGAAAGGAGGCAGAAGTTATCTGAGCTCTCAAAAATGCTATCTGGTAGCCTCATACAATGGGTGTGTGCCTAGCCTGCTATGACAAGGTCTCAACTCAGGCTCCACAACTGGCCTGAGAGAGAATGGGACAAGTCAAGGAGCAAACAGAAAGGGGAAATGTGGTGATTGGCAGGATCATCTGGGTTAAGAAGGGATTGAATAGGATTCCTGGGAAGGACAAAAATCCTGTGGGGCTTGAGAAAATGGCAGCTTAAATTGTTGGTAATCCTTTTGTCAGTGGGGAAGGATCTCCATTCTCCCATTAATATAATAGAAATAGAGACTCAAGTGCCTTTGGAGGGTATCCACAATGAAGATGTGGTTAACCATGGATTTAGAATTCCCTGAATTCTGAGTCTTCCATTCAACAGTGGGAATGAAGTGAAGTTGTGAATAGAGAAGACTTAGTCCCTATCCTGCAGAGTTTGCCATCATACAAGGGAACATCAACATACAGAGTATGACTCTTCATTTCCAAATTCCTCAATATGACTTACACCTCCACTTCATCTCAACTTAACCGTGGGATAGCCATAACTTTGATTTTGTTATCACCCACAAGTCTTTCTTTATTTGATCATACTCCATTAACAATCCATCTCTCTCTATGTCTTGTTCCCCTAACAGTAATCTTCATTCTTATCATGACCTCCAATCTCTCTGCCACTCAGTATTTTTTTTTTCCTTTTTAGGCAATTGGGGTTAAGTGACTTGCCCAGGGTCACACAGCTAGTAAGTGTCAAGTGTTTGGTCTGAGGTCAGATTTGAACTCAGGTTCTCCTGACTTCAGGGCCAGTGCTGTATCCACTTCGCCACCTAGCTGCCCCCACCACTCATTATTTTCCCAGGCCATCACCTCTGCTCTGGCTACACTCTCCTTCCTTCCCCTTCTCTACCAATTAGTGATATGGTTCAATTCTGCACTATCTATTCTTAAATCCCTAATTCATTTGTCCTATTACCATTCACCCCTTCCCAAACTCAAACCCCAAATTACTCCCACAATCCTCCTTTGCTCCAATTATATGCTGCTGAATGGAACTGGAGGAAGTCATGAAGCCATAATGAAAAGGCTCTCTACAAGTTTATGATATATAATCTCAACTGAGCCTTCACAGAAGCAAAGCAACTCTTCTACTCCTACCTAAGCATCTCTGTCCTACTCACCATAGCAGCTGTTCCAAAGCTAGCTCATTTTTCTAAAAAATTATCTGAGGCAATAGCAAAACAGAAATCAGAAAAAGTTTACATAGGAGAATATGTACCAGAATACAAAATGAAGAGGCTTTACCATTGGTAGTGAGGTAACTCAGCTCAACCAAAAGAGAGAGTCCTAGATCTCATGTAAAGGGAAATTCCCTAAAATTTCCAGTGTAACAAACTGAGAATAGGGACAGGATAGAGACTGCCAACTTCTCCCACATTGGCTTCTTCCCGCTCTTTTCCTTCAACAACCTGAATTGGGGCTATTATCTTCCATCTTCCCTTTCAAAGCTGGAAGTCAGAATAGTCCAAAACTACTATAGAGGTCAAAGAGACACAAAAACTCCAAGAAATTGAGCAGACTGGAACTTTCTTCTCTCCCTCTGTCACCAACTCCAACCCTCTCTTAAACAGAGGCATCTAGGTATCAGAATAGATAGAGCATTAGACCTGGATTCAGTAAGACAGGAATGAGTTCATACCTGGTCTCCAACAATTACCATCCATTTGTCACTGCTGAAGTCACTGACCTTCTGTGTGTCTCAGTTTCTCCACCTGTATGGGGATAATAAAAGTACCTACCTCTCAGGATTGTTGTGAGGATATAGGATAATTTTAAACCTTAAACTGCTACATAAATGCTAGCTATTATTATTAATTTACCTAATTTCCTAGGGTACTCCCTCCCTTAAACTTCCACCCTTTTAGTAAGGATCTTGTTTTGTAATTACACACACACACACACACACACACACACACACACACACACAAATAAAGACCATTTGCCCAAGTTTCCTTTTTTCCCCCTCTCGCATCCCTTTGCCATCCCCCTCCTCTATCTCCTCCTTCATTCCAGTCTCTGATTAAGAGGTGGTTGTCCTCCTTGACAAGATCATCTCCTATTTATGTACCCCTGAATCCATTAATTTCTCTCTTCTCCAGATGATTCTTTCCCTCACACAACTAGTAAGTGATGTGTTGGATTTGAACTAAGGTTTTTCCTGACTCTGGGTCCAGCCTCTATCCACTGCAGCCACCTAGCTACCAATTATTAATTGATTGATTGATTGATTGTTTAATAGGGGAAAAAGACACACACAGAGGAAAAAGACTAAGCAAAGAACTAAGACAAGCAAATAAAATGTAGAGACAGGTACCTTTACACAAAGAGAAGCCCTTCTTGCAGATGGTGGAGGCATCAGAAGATCTTCTTTACTTCCTTTTCTTTCATTACATTCCTCCTCCTGATGTCTCATCATGAGATGAATGGGACCCTGGCTCTCAAAGGCTGTGCCAGTGGAGAGCAAGTTCTGACTGTTCCTACCATGCTGAAAAACCTTCAAATACTGGCTAGCAGTGGTACTGGTCTGTCTTCCAACTAACTTGGCTTGGTTAGGAAAAGATCTTCATTCATGTTGACAGTTGAATACCTAATTTTTTCCACCCACAGAAACTTGTGAAGTTTCTAAGGTACAGAGTGGTTTGTAGTATTGAAGTTAGTACTCATTTAATCAATCAATAAACATTAAGTACCCACTACACGCCAGAAATTGTGGTAGGTGCTGGACTTGAATACAAAGACAAAAAAATGAAATGGTCCCTGCTCTGAAGGAGCTTGCACTCTATCAGAAGAGAAAACAGGTAGATACGTAAGTGTATACAGAATAAACTCAACTAAATACAAAAGGAGAGAGAGAGAGGACTAACAGTTGGGAAGAACAAGAAAGATTTCCTCTAGAAAATGGTGCTTGTTCTGTAGCTTGAAAGAAGTAAGGGATTCTGTGGGATGGAGGTCAGGAAGGAATACATTCCAGTCATGGGGTACAGCCAGTGCAAATGCACAGAGATGAGAAATGTAGTGGTGGTGGTGGTGGTGATGGTAACGGTGGTGGTTGAGTCATTTCAGTCATGTCAGACTCTCTGTATGCCATGTGATTGTGAGGAACAGAGAGATCAGACTGGCTGGACTAGAGAGTTCGGGAAGGGGAGTAAGGAGACTGGAAAGAAGGGTTTTAAAAGCCAAAGACAGATAGGAATTTATATTTTATCTTAGAAGCAATAAGAAGCTGCTGGAGTTTATTGAATAGGGGAATGACCTAGTCCTTATCTGTAAAATGAGCTATAAAATTAACTACACAAAGAACATGCGAAGGCAGATGCTATCTGCATCCAGAGAAAGAAATGACAAATAGAAGTATATACAGAATGAGTTTTCATATATATACATACACATATCTGTGTCTAATGGTAGCCATCTCTAGGGCAGTGGGAGGAGGGGAAAAAGAAATTTATTGTATATTTAAAAGAAATAGCAAGCTGTACTAATAGATTTGCCATTTCATGTGTAATCATCTTTTTAAAAAATTATGCTATGGTATGAAAGTGTTTATTTTATTCAATAAATTTAAAAAAATAATAAAAAAATTTTAATGAAATGGAAAACCACCAAGAAAACCCCAAATGGGGTCACAAAGAATGGGAACACCTGAAACAACCAAATGACAATAAAAAAGACAACTAGTCATATATGCAATTAAGGAAAAATCACTTCAACAGTTATGTAGAGGTTGGATTTAAGTGGGGAGAGACTTGAAACTGGGAGGTCAATTGGGAGACCATTACCAATAGTCCAAGCATGAAATGATGAGGAAGGGCCTGAACTATGTGTCAGCTGAGTGAATTGTGAGAAGGGGATCTATGCAAGAAATATTGTAGAAGCTGAAATAGTGAGATCTGGCAGCTGACTGGACATGTGGAGTGATTGAGAGGGAGGACTTTAGGGGAATGCCAATGTTGTGAACATGGAAGACTGGAAGAATAATACTGCCCTTGACAGAAAAAGGAAAGCTTGGTAGAGGGCAAGTCACTTAATCTCTCTGGGTCTCAGTTTCCTCATCTTTAACGTGCAAGATATCTCCAAGTTCTAACCAATGATTCTAAGCTCTGTTTTAGAATGATTGAGTTTGAACCCTCTCCAGGACATATCCAATGGGTTGGTGAAGTGTGGCTAGCACTCAGCAGAGAGACTGGAGCTGAATATATAGATTGGCAAGTTAACAAAACAGAGCTGATAATTAAACTGATTGGTAACTTTGAAGAGAGCAGTTTTAGTAACTCAGGTACTGAACTTCTTGAGAAAAGGAGACTGACCTGGTGGGCCAATAGACAATAGCCACCATGATCTGAATTGGGTGAGATATATAGGTAGAATAAACTTCAAAAGAGATTGCTGTGTGATGGAGGCAAAGGGAGAAGGTGGAAGTGGCAGTGGGTACATCAGTAGGAATATAGCAGATGCTCCATAAATTGTGCTACTCAGATATCTCAGAATCTCAGAGTTAGAAGGGGCTTCAGAGATCATTTGGTCCAACTCATACCTGAAAAAGATCCCCTCTATAACTATCTGACAAGTGGTCATCTAGCCTTTATCCTCAGACTTCCAGTGAAAGGGAATTCATCTTCTAAAGTGGCCCATTCTACTTTTGGGTAGCTCCCATGGTTAAGATGTTATTCCTCATATTAAGCCAAAATCCATATCTTTGTAACTCCTCTTGGGCAAAGCAGAACTGGTCTAATATTTCCTCCATTGGATAGCCCTTGAAATACTTGAAAGCAGTTATCATGTTCACCTGTGGTAGTAGCAGCAATATTTCAACCCCTGACCCTATGGAGGTTAGGCTAGTTTTCCCTTAAAGGTATCAAAATATTCTTCAAGACTTGGTTGGCTCAGGGAACTAAGAGCTCAAACTCCTAAGGTCACTTTTTCATCATCTGAGTACAAAGCAGCCATGAGGAGTTCCATGGGTGCTCTGATACTTGGGTTCATGGATCACAATGGGTAACTCAGGCAAAAAAATTGTTTTTCCTTTCCTTTGCTCGGCTTAATCACTTTAAGGTGGCCTCAATGACTATTCTTTTTAAATATCCTTCTCCTGCTATAGCTAATTAGATCTGATCTTGAGGCAATTTCTGGATCTTACCATTCTGGGACCACCACCTCCCCATACATACCCATTAATGTCCTTCCTGAAATGTAACATTCAGAACTCAACAGGATGCCCCAGACCAGGACCAAATTCAGCAAGACAATCTCCTCTTTGAATGTGTTGCCTAAGTTCACAATAGCTTTTGGGGCTGCCGTGCCACACTCTTAATTCATATTGAGCTTCCAGTCCATTAAAACCTTCAGGTCTATTTCAGAATAATTGCTATCTAATCATACTTCTCCCATCTTGCACTTGGAATTGATTGTTTGAACCTAGTTATAAGACTTTACATTTCTCCCTATTACATTTCATCTTACTAGATTCTGCCCAGTGTTTTAGACTGTCAAGACCCTTTTAAGATCTTTACTCTGTCATCCAACTCCAAAGAAAATCACCTCGAACCCTGGAGCGTCAGACCTGGGCCTCAAGGAGCTGCTTAGCTTTCTCTCTCAACACAAGCCAGCCTTCTCTTCATCTGGCAAGTGATGTGATGCTATAAGTGGCAAGTAAGGAGGTCTGAGCACTCTCCTCATGTTAGGCAGCATATTAGAAAGAACACTGGACCTGGAATCAGGAAGACTGGAGTTCACATCTTGACTCAGACACTTACTAGCTGTTTGGCTCTGGCCAAGTCACTTAACCTCTGTCTGCCTCAGTTTCCTTACCTATAAAATAGGGGAAATAATAGTATCTACTTCCCAATGTTGTTGTGAGGATTAAATGAGATAATATTTAGAAAGCACTTAATACACTACCTAGCACATAGTAGATGATTAATAAATGTTTCCTTCCTTCCTTTTTTCCCACGCAAGAGACTGTACCATTAAAGGAGAAATGCTGCATCCCCGTGGGCATTGGAGTCCAAAAACCATAACATACAGCTTACTGTATACTCCCTGTGTCCTCATGTCCTAGGGAAGAAGAACCACTGTGATTTAACAGATACGGTGGTTTAGGACAAGAACTGAAATCAGTAAAGCCACAGGCCAACTAGACAATTTCCACTGACTCAGGAAACTCCCATTTCTCCCTCTTTGCTCACCCCTACCCTCATGGAAAATTATAAACTGTCCCTAATGTTACTCCAGAGGAGGCCAGTGAGTACATGCCTGAAATGACAGTGGCTATATATTTTTCTTCTTTCTTTTCCTTTTTAACATTCATTTTTAAAATTTTGAGTTCCAAATTTTCTCCCTCCCTCAAGCCTCTCCCCCAACCTCTGAGAAGGCAAGCAATATACTACCTATTATACACAAGAAGTCATGTAAAACATATTTCTATATTAGCCATGTTACCAAAAAAAAGCAAAAAAATAGAGTGAAAAACAATATGTTTCAATCTGCACTCAGAGTTCATCAGTTCTCTCTCTGGGGGTGGATAGCATTTTTCATCATGAGTACTTTGAATTGTCTTGTATCAGAATAGCTAAGTCTTTCACAGTTGATCATTGTTACGATATTGCCGTTACTGGGTATGATCTTCTTCCAGTTCTCACTTCACTTTGCATCAGTTCATATGTCTCTCCAAATTTTTCTGAAACCATCTCCCTCATCATTTTTTATTGCACAACAATATTCTATCACAATCATTTACTACAATTTGTTCAGCCATTCCCCAACTGATGGGCATCCCCTCAATTTCCAGTCCTTTGCCACCACAAAAAGATCTGCTATAACTATTTCTGTGCATATAGGACCTTTTCCTTTGTCTTTGATCTCTTTGAAATGCAGACCTAGTATACAGACCTACTGCCAGTGGCAGTATTGCTGGGTCAAAGGGTATACACAGTTTTATAGCCCTTTGGGCATAGTTCCAAATTGTCCTCCAGAATGTTCGATGAGTTCACACTCTACCAACAGTGCATTGGTATTCCTATTTTTCCACATTCCATCCAGCATTAGTCATTTTCCTTTTCTGTCATCTTAGTCAATCTGATGGAATGAGGTGGTACCTCAGAGTTGTTTTAATGTGCATTTCTCTAATTATTAGTGATTTAGAATATTTTTTCAAATGATTAATGAAAGCTTTGATGTCTTCTGAAAACTGCCTTTTCATATACTTGGACCATTTTCATTTGGGGAGACAGTGGCTATATTTTAAGCAACTTAAAGGCCCAGAGTATTATAACCCCATGAGTCCCTGGGCTGCCCCTTTCTTCTCCTGGACTATCCTCCTCAAAACAGTCCCTATAATCCCCAGGAAGGACCCCTTAACTACCATAGAGAAGGCTGGAAAAGTTCCCCTAATGCTCAGGGGAGCATAATCAGATCCAGGCTTAGTATTCCCAAAGGACTCTTGATTCCTGGCTGAATGTTGCAGTTAGCCTAGCAGGGAAACCCTGAGAAGCCAGGATCCTGGGATGTAAGCCCAGGGGAGGGCTTTGGAGTTGAATTTTGTGGGACTAATGCTATGTAGGAACTGAGTCAAGCTATAAGCCTAATCTCCCTCCCTTCCCCAGAAATAGAGGTGTCCGGTGGAAAATGATTGTAATCTTGTTTTTATTACACTTTGAAGTAAACATTCCCTTCCTTGTAAAAGCCTCTGACTATTAAAGTGTTAAATGGAACTGAAGCGCTTGGACCCCCCAGAATTGAGTGAACACAATCATCGGGGTTTCTAGCCAAGGACAAAAGCATCCCTCCCCCAACCCTTTCACAGTACTGGTGAATCCTGAGAAAGGGGCAGAAATGTAACAGACCTGGTCTTCAGACAGTGGGAAAGAACAATCGTGTTACATACGTGAAGCACTTTTGCAAACTTTAAAACACTATTATAAATGCTAGTTCTGTTTGTTACTACTCTAATTATATTATGAAACAGTTTTTAGAACTGTGAATTAGCCATTTTACATTTCACCTCATCTGGGCACTGCCTGATGAAACAACCAAGCTTGGGTCAAACTTCTTTCTTAGACACAGAAGCTTTCCATAGGTCAGTCACTACCACTCCAGGAAGAACCCAGTCAAAGCCAGTCCTGGACATGTCCACAATGGAACCCTCTTTTGCCTAAGGTGAAGAAAAAACAAGCAGAAAAAGGGAAAAGGCAACCAAGTTTTCCCTGTACTCCTGCAAACTTTCCTAGTTGTGTGCACAATCCATGTGGGGAACAGCAGTGAGGGTTATCATAATACAGGATAGAGAAGGACCATCCTTCTCCAGCCCTCACTAGCATCACATGATGCCAGAAGCTGTCTCTTCTTTAATAGATGCAGCACCTCACCCCACACCCCTGCTGCTATCACCAGGTTGAAGACAACCAAAGAACCACCTAGAGTCTATTATGCTATACAAAGACTTGGTATTTAGATATCAAGTCTTTTCAGCAATGGATCACCATGTGGCCGGAAGTAGTCTCCTACACAATTAACCCGAGCCAGGCATGCTTCATGAATTAGCACTTGATGCATGTAGTTAAAGAAATGAGGATGAAAGGTTCAAGTGACTTGCCCAAGGTAGTTCAGGTAGTAAGTAGCAGAACAGGTCTTAAGGGGGCAGCTAGATGGCACAGTGGATAGAGCACCGGCCCTGGAGTCAGGAGGACCTGAGTTCAAATGCGGTCTCAGACCAGATACTTGATGCTTACTAGCTGTGTGACACCCTAGGCAAGTCATTTAACCCCAATTGCTTGAAAAAAAAAAAAAAAGAACAGATCTTGAACCAAGAGGTTTTCTGACTCCAAAGCCAGATCTCCCCACTTTCCAAGTCCCCTTTGTCTTCCTCCACCGGAATGTAAGTTCCTTGAGAGCAGAGACTGTCCTGTTGCTTGCGTTTGTGTACCTAGTACTTAGCACAGTGTCTAGCACATAGCAAGTGCTTAATAAATCATTTCTCTGTCTCTTTCCATGACAACATAGGTACCGTTGGCAATGGGTATTTGTTTGGTTTCTACTATAACAATTAGGAGGCGTTATGGCATGATGGATAAAAGATTAGTCTTAGAGTCTGAAAGATATGGAAATTAGGACCTCATTGCAGAATTGGAATGATGGCTTCTTGAATTTAAGGATTTTATTTTTTTTTTTTTTATGGAGATTTGATCAGTTTCTCCTACCCATTTCAATTCCTTCATTTGGCAGCAAATGACTCTCTAAATGATTGATTATGTGGTAACCCTATATTTCCACTAGGGAAGGGAAAATACTTTTTTTGCTCAAGACTCACAAGTCCAAAGAAGATTTAAAACCACCTGGAAGTAGGAGTGGGATACTAGGGGCCTATAAGTCTACATTTGTATTGGGGTAATAACGGAGCATTTCCTCAAGATTTCGTTGGTGTGGCAGTTCCTAGGTTGACTTTTTAGCTTTCTCTCTTGTATAAGGAAAAACCATCTCTGATATGAATCAGAGGACCCAATGTTCCCTCTTTTATGGTATTTCTAACATGGTGATTAGTAGGGAGAAAGATGTTAACTGTTACCACTACTTCTAGAGCTATGCTTTGGGGTCTTTGTATACAGTAATTATTCAAAGGGGATAAAAGTATGGAAGTGGAATGTTCCTTGATTTATTCAAGGTCAGCTAACATAGGGGATATGGAGGGCCTCAATTGTGGTGCCTGGTGCTATTAGGGCCTTCTATACCTACAAGTTCACTTTATCGATGAGACTATTATTGAACAAAGAGGGGAAGATCTTCTTGCCTGGTTTTAGAGGTAAAAGCAAAAAAAAAAAAAAGCAGGGGACAATAAACAGGCATACATGCCAATTACCTGGAAAATGACAGGAAAATGATTGTGGGTATCTCTTTCAAGTGAGGCCTCATAGTGGTACTTACGTTTTTTCTTCTCTTTAGATGTGAAATTCTCATTTAGATTTTTGGGGGACAAATAGGGTAGGGACAACTTCCAATACACAAAGATAATAACAAGTCCCTATTTGTTGCTGAGAATATACTTGCCAAAACAGACATAGGAACTATATAAACACAAACATAAAATACTTTTTATACAAATAAAATAAGATCTAAATAATTGAAGTAATATTTATTGTTCATAGGTAGGTAAAGCCACTATAATTTTTAAAATGACAAATTTACCTAACTTATTTATTCAATGCCATCCCAATTCAATTACTAAAAAATTATCTTACTGAGTTAGAAAAAATAATAGCAAAGTTTATTTGAAAGAACAAAAAGTCAGAAAACTTCAAAGGAACCAGGGAAAAAAGATGTAAAGGTAGCAGATTCAGCAGTATCAGACCTTAAACTATGTTATGGGGTGAGAGCATTGTTGAAGACAAAATGGATAATTTCAATTACTTTAAATTAACATTTTCTTATATAAATAAAGACTGTAGCCAAGAATAGAAGGAATGCAGAAAATTGGGAAAAAATCTTCATAGACCATCTCTCAGGATATTATTGGTTTGGAATATTGTTGTGGTATAGGAAATGATGAGATGGTTGATTTAGAAAAACATGGAAAGACTTGGACTTGTGAAGGATGATGCTGTCTTCCTTCAGACAAACAGAGAAGTGGAAACAAGCATAGTACAGTCCTACATACAAGTGTATGAATACATATGTGTATATATGTGTATGTTTATAGATATCTATGTATATACATGTATCTCCAAGCTTAATTGTAGCCTTCTTTAGGGCTGGGTCAGGAGGAGGGAGGGGAAAAAATAAAAAAATAAAGCAAAAAGTGCACAGCAGAGAACGAAAGAAAACCTACAAGGAAGCAAAGAAAAGCTGGGAAGCTTTGAAAACAATGTATAGTATTTATTATATAGATTTTCTTGAAATGGAAATGTATTGCCTTATATTAAATCCTCTCCTATGTTCTGCTGTGTACATGACAATTTTTTTCTTTTCTCATTTTGTATTTAAGTTTAAAATAAAAAAAATTTTAAAGTTCCTATTTATTAATGTGTTTATATATGAATGTAGGTATGTATGTATATATTTAATAGCAAGCAAAATTAATTCATTTACATTCCTCAGAGTGAGGATAGAAAACACTTGTATTTATAACTCTCAGAAACAAAACCATATCCTTATACACGTAATGGAGGGGACAGAGAGCTACAGAGGCTAGACACTATAGAAAGTATTGTCAAAGTTAAAATATTTTTGCCTCTGTTGTTGTTCAGTCATTTTTCAGTTGTGTCCAACTCTTTGTGACCCCATTTGGGGCGAAGATACGGGAGTGATTTGCTATTTCCTTCTCCAGCTCATTTTACAAATGAGGAAACTGAGGCAAACAGGGTTAAGTGACTTGCTCAGGGTCACACAGCTAGTGTCTGAGGCCAGTTTTGAACTCAGGAAGATGAGTCTACCTGAATTCAGGCCTGACACTTTATCCACAGTGCCACTTAGTTGCACTTTTCTTGGTCCTATCAGATGGTTTTAATTCCCACCGCTGTTCCAATGTCAGACTTTTTTGAAGTGTTGGCTATGTAGCCTTTATAGACTGTGGGGGTCCTTATTCCAACTCATACTCACACTGATGAGTTGGGTCCCTCAGAGCAAGGCTAGCTGGATGTGTCTCCCCCTCAGGGTTCTAAGCTTTCCTCTGAGGAGCTGGGGTTATTCTTTTTAATGCTATTAGTTCAAGCCCCTATTCTGAGGTGTTCTCAACCAAAATCACCAGGGATTGGTGCCCCAGTATCATTTAATCAATTTATATAAATTAATTTTTACAAAAGGGATATTTACTAAAAAGATATAGCAGGGCAGCTACGCGGCACAGTGGATAGAGCTCCTGCCCTGGAGTCAGGAGGACTGAGTTCAAATACGGCCTCAGACACTTGACACTTCCTAGCTGTGTGACCCTGGGCAAGTCACTTAACCCCGATTGCTTCATCAAAAAAAAAAGATATAGCAAGAATCAACGTATATATACATCTCTTCAAATTGGATGGGAGCACATTGTCCTCTATGCCTCTTTGGTCCCTGGGGAGGTGGGCTTTAGTTTCAAATGGATGCTGCAAAGCATTCACCCACCAAGTTCACTTCTAAATGTGGCCCAGCCAATAGACAAAGTCAATCTCTTACTTGCACAATATCGTACCTGTATGAGTTCCAGTTTCTGGACCTTGAGTAGCTCACTGTCCCAACCTTTCAATATTCATCAGATTGCAGGTGTCTTCAATATTCCTTTACCTAAGAGCATTGAAGAACAGACACAACAGGGGGCAGCTAGATGGTGCAGTGGATAGAGCACTGGTCCTGGATTCAGGAAGACCTGAGTTCAAATCTGGCCTCAGACACTTGACACTTAACTAGCTGTGTGACCCTGGGCGAGTCACTTCACCCAATTGCCTCGCCAAGAAAAAAAAAAGGAATAGACACAACAAAGACAGAAGCAACAGCACAGTGAATGTCCATGGGCCTCAACCCAGGTGAGAGAAGACAGAGGCTCCTCCCCCACCCAGAGGGTCAGTAGTAGCAACTTCTCACTAGAATGGAACCAAGTAGCAAAAAGATGAATACTTCCCCTATTCCCATAGGAATTTTGTCTTTTGTATGCACTCTCAGTTCTAGTTCAGCAGCTAAACAAAAAGCACATAGTAAGCTGACTAGAAATAGTCACAGAGTACCTTGCATGCTTCAAAGTGGAGAGAGAAGGGCCTCCATTATGCATTCCTGGAAGCAGGATGGCCAAGCAGCTCCCATAAGTTGGCATCAGGCAGAACCCTGTACAGACTCCACGGATGGGACTCCCATTGGCCAATCCCCTATATTAGAGTTAACTTTGCTGAACTGCTTTTTTCTCTCTCTTTTTCTTCCTCTTCTTATAAGGGCTAGGTTTCTGAGAGGGGATGGGAGAAGGACTATATTGAGAAACATAGGTACCAAAAAAAAAAGATATAAATAAAATTTTATTTTCAACAACTGTATGAAAGATAAAAATTATACCCGACACTTGAAATTTGTATTAATATCTTTTGGATTTTTTCATCACTTTCATTTCCAAGAATATCTCATCTCCCCCCTCTCCTGAAAGTCACAGCTTCTAACTAACAAGGAATAAAAAAGAAAAAAGGAAACAGCAAAAATTAATCAACACTTCAACAGAATCTGACCATATATGAGATGTTTCGCACCTATAAGATGCAACCTCTGCATTACTGCTTTCTGCAAAGAAAGTAAGGAAGTGCATTGTCTTCTCTCTTCTTTGGGACCAAGCTTATTGTTTTTGGAGGCTGAGGAAGGCATCCTAACTCAGTTATCAGCATGGTATAAATGACTGACCCAACACAGTAATAATAGCTAGCATGTATATAGCTCTATAAGGTTTATAAAGTGTTTTACATATGTTAACTCATTTGATCCTCAGAACAACCATGATAGGTAGGTGTTATTATTATCCCCATTTTACAGATGAGGAAAGTAAGGCACAGAGAGGTTAAGTGACTTACCCAGGGTCACTCAGCTACTAAGTATCTGAGACAGAATTTGAACTCAGGTCTTCCTGACCCAAAATCCTTTGTTCTATCCACTGGGCCACCTAGTGTTATAAAAGGTTTTCTTAGCTTGTAAGGATACAGTTGTCAAACAGCAAAAATACATGTTGGTAAGTCGGTTTCTGGTTCTACAGATTTAATTTTTTTTAAGATATTATGGTCAATAAGAAAGTAGTCACTGCACCTCTGTTATGTCTAGATCCAACTGCTGCTGGACTGATTGCAGTTACTGTAGGATTCATTCCATTCTATTTAAAGTATTGGTAGGATACTGTAAGTAAAAAGTTAGGACTCAATACATGAAAACTTTGACTATCCATGTAGCCAGTTTGGAGAGAGGCTTATAGAAAAATAAAAGCAAGAGGTAGCAATTGATATCAAGAGAACAGTAAGTCTTGAAAGTGAGAAGTGGATGTGGAGAAGTGTAAGTTTGGCAACTCTACAATTCCATAAAAAATTGAAGAATTGATTGTTCAAGAAATTCAGCAATTTGGAAAGGCTTTAGAATTCTGATCAGAGAAATGATAAGCTTCAAAAAGACTGAAGATGAAACACGCCACTCACCTCCTGAAGGAGAGGTGAAGAATTTAAAATGCAGAAACAAACACTTTCGGGCATGACCAACGTGGAAATTGGTTTTGCTGGACCATGCATGTTTGTAATGAGTGTTTGGGGTTTTTTTTTTGTTGTTGTTGTTGTTGTCTGGGGAGGAGTCCTTTCGTTCAGTGAGGTGGAGTACTTGAAGGGATGGATTACTTTTTTTAAAAGTTCAGAAAGAGAATGGACATTTTCTCATTGCATAAGCCGGATATGGGATGTGCCCAAGGAGCAACTCTCACAGAATACATTTTACTGACTCTGCACCATTTCAAGATTGATCTAGGAAGATTGCCTTATTTGTGCTTGGAGATTTCAGAACTAGAAGGATTAGACATGTCAATTGACACAAAAATATTGTAATTTTACTTCGTAATAAAAATTCTCATCCTGCCATCTCTATTTTCTTTGCCTTACAGGTTAAAAAAAATGCCCAGTGTCAGTTGACACAGCTTGGTTCGTGTAGGTATTCTTATATTCCAGTTCTTCTAGTGAATAACCACTGGTTAATGGCAACATGAGAGTCCAGTCGTTGCTTTTACTACAGAGAGCACCACCATCCTCCCAGCATCCCTGGCTCCTAATTTAGGGATTGTCTTCAACTCCTCATTCTCTCATCCTCCATATCTAATATGTTACCAAGGTCTGTTGATTTTATCTCAACAGTATCTCTCCCATATGCTCCCTTCTCACCTCTAAAACTGACACCACCCTACTGTAGGCCTTCATTGCCTCAAGATTAGACTTTTGAGTCCATCTTCCACTCAACTGTCAAAATAATCTTCCTAAAGTCCATGTTTGCCTTTCCCCAACACCCACTCAATAAGTCTCCTATCATCTCCAAGACCAAATATAAAATCCTCTGTTTGGTATTAATAGCTCTTTATAAGCTGGCCCTTTCCTACCTTTCCAATATTTTTATGCTTTATTCCCCAACCCTCCACTCACCCCATCCAATGACACCGGCCTCCTTGCTTGTCCTCAAACAAGATAAGGCAAACTCCCTTAATTTTCATTGACTCTCTCCCATACCTGGAATACTCTGCCTCCTCATCTTCACCTTCTGGCTTCCCTGGTTTCCTTCAAATCCCACCTTCTACAGGAAGCCTTTCCCAATTCCCTTTAATTCCAGTGTTTTCCCACCATTGATTATTTCCAATTTATCTTTTATAGAGCTTGTTTGTACATAGTTGTTTGCGTGTTGTCCCACTCTCCCCCCGCCCCCCGCACCTTGGACTGTGAGTTTCTTGAGAGAAAGAATTCATTTTTGCCCTTCTTTGTATCTCCAGCACTTAGCACAATGCCCAGAACATAGTAGGCATTTAAAAATGTTTATTAACTGACTGACAGTATGCATCTACAATGCATACTGCAGTATCAAAACTAGGGAGATACCAAGATGTCTGAACTGCCAGTCTCTGATTAGATATTAATATGAACCAGAACACAGCACCAAGGATTCAAGATGCTCTGGATTGTCTGTCAGGCAGCCAGAGTTTTTCAGTGTTAGATTTACATAGTAGCTCCTATCAGACGCCAATGATAGAAGAAAAGTGGAATACAACTTCCATCTTTTCAAGCTGGATTTTGTCAGTTTGAGCATACACTTGAGATTATCTCAAGGATACCCACCATTTTACAATGGTTAATTGAGAAAGTAATTGGAGATATGAATTATCTCCAAGTGTTGGGTTAGCTAGGTGTTCTCATTGTTTTGAATTTGTATTTTTTTTTAAATTTTCATTTTCAGGTCCAAATCCTCTCCTTTCCTTCACCCTTCCCCCACCCTTTGAGAAGGTAAGAAATACAAAACCCATTATACATATATATATGTATATATGTGTGTGTGTGTGTGTGTGTGTGTGTGTGTGTGTGTGTGAAGTCATGCAAAACATTTTTCCACAGTCATGTTGCAGGGGGGAGGCAAGAAAAAGAAAAAGAAAAAAATATGTTTCAGTCTGCACTCAGAGTCCATCCGTTTTCCTTCTGGAAGTGGATAACATTTTTTATCTTGAGTCCTTTGGAATTGTCATAGATCACAATATTGATCAGAATACCTAAATCTTTCACAATTGATTAGTGTTAAAATATTGCTTACTGTGTACAATGTTCTCCTGATTCTGCTCACTTCACTTTGCATCAATTCATATAAATCTTTCTAGGTTTTTCTGACGCCATTCTCTTCATCATTTCTTACAGCACAACAGTATTCTATTACAATCATATGCCACAATTTGTTCAGATATTCCCCAATTGATGGGTATCCTCTCAGTTTCCAGTTCGTTGCCAGAGCTGCTATAAGTGTTTTTGTACAAATGGGTCCTTTTCCTTTTTTGTTTGATCTCTTTGGGATACAGATCTGGTAGCAGTATTGCTGGGTTAAAGGGAATGTATAGTTTTATAACCCTGTGGACGTAGTTCCGTATTGTTCTCCAGAATGGTTGAATCAGTTCATGACCCCACCAATGATGCATTAATGTCTCAATTTTTCCACATCCCTTCCAGCATTTGTCATTGTCCTTTTCTGTCATCTTAGCCAATCTGATGGCAGAATTGTTTTAATTTGCATTTCTCTAATCATCAGTGATTTAGAGCATTTTTTAATATGACTATTGATAGCTTTGATTTCTTCTTCTGAAAACTGCCTGTTCATGTTCCTTGACCATCATTTGGGGAATGGCTCTTATTTTCATAGATTTGACTCAGTTCCCTATATGTTTCAAAAATGAGGCCTTTATCAGAAATTTTCTGTAAAAATTTTTCTCACTTTCCTTCTAATTTTGGCTTCATTAGTTTTGTTTGTGCAAACCCTTTTTAATTTAGCAATCAAAATTATCCATTTTACCTCCCATGACCCTCCTTATCTCTTGTTTTGTCATAAACTCTTATCCATAGATTTGGCAGTTTTTTCTATGCTTCCCTAATTTGCTTATGATATCACCCTTTATGTCTAAATCATGTATCCATTTTGAGCTTGTCTTGGTATATACTGTGAGATATTGGTCTATGCCTAGTTTTTGTCAGACTCCTTTCCAGCTTTCCTGGCAATATTTGTCAAATAGAGAGTTCTTTCCCCCATACCTGGAATCTTTGGGTTTATTAAATACTAGGTTGCTGTGGTCATTTACTTCTATATATTATGTATCTAATCTATTCCACTAATTAATCACCCATCCAGTACCATATTGGTGATTACTGCTTTGTAGTATGTAGTTTGAGATCTGGTACTGCTATGCCCTCTAACTTCATTTTTTTTATCACTGATTCCTTAGATATTCTTGATCTTTTATTCCTCCAGATGAATTTCATTATTTTTCCTACCTCTACAACATTTTTGCAGTTTGGTATGGCACTGAGTAGGAAAGTTAATTTAGCTAGTATTGTAATTTTAGTTTTAGTATTTAGTTTTATATTTTATTTATATTTATAAATATAAAAATATACAAAATATTTTATTTTTATTTATTTTTATTATATTGGCTGTGAGCAATTAATATTTATCCAATTGTTTATATGTCTTCATTTGTATGAAGTGTTTTGTAATTTTGTTCATATAGTTCTCATGTGTGTCTCATCAGGTAGACTCCCAAATATTTTATACTATCTGCAGTTATTTTAAATGGAATTCCTCTTACTATTTCTTCCTGCTAGGGTTTGTTGTATAGACATACTGATGGTTTATGTGGCTTTCTTTTTTGCTTGCAACTTTGCTATAACTAATAGTTTCTACTGGTTTTTAAGTTGATACTCTAGGGTTCTTTAATTATAATGTCATATCATCTGCAAAAAGTGATAGCTTCATTTCCTTGTGTCATTTTCTTATTCCTTCAATTTCTTTGTCTTGTCTTATTGCTATAGCTAGCATTTCTAGCAAAATATTGAATAATAATGGTGATGACAGACATTCTTCCTTCACTCCTGATCTTATTGGAAAGGTTTCCAGCTTATTCTCATTAAAGATAATGCTCGCTCTTTGTTTTGAAGGGTTTTTATCGTCATTAGAAATTCTCCATTTATTCTTATGTCTTCTAGTGTTTTTTTTGTTTGTTTGTTTGTTTTTTTGTTTTTTATTTTGGAGGCAATGGGGGTTAAGTGACTTGCCCAGGGTCACATAGCTAGCCAATAAGTGTCTGAAGCCAGATTTGAATTCAGGTCCTCCTGACTCCAGGGCCAGTGCTTTATCCACTGAGACACTTACCTGCCCTTCTAGTGTTTTTAATAAGCGTGGGTGCTTTTTTTTGTCAAAAGTTTTTTTCTGTAGCTATTGAGATAATTATATGATTTTTGTTGTTTTTGTTACTGATATGATCAAGTATATTTACAGTCCTGCATTCCTGGTATAAATCCAACCTGATCGTAGTGTATGATCTCTGTGACATATTGCTATGATCTCCTTGCTGGTATTTTATTTAAAGTTTTTGCATCAATATTCATTAGGGAGATTTGTCCATAGTTTAGTTCCTCTGTTTTTGCTCTCCCTGGTTTAGGTATCAAATGCATGTTTGTATAATACAAGGAATTTGGTAAGACCCCCTTCTTCACCTGTTTTTAAAAAATAGTTCATATAGTATTGAACTTAAAAATGTTTTGTTAGAATTTGTTTGTAAATCTGTCTGGTACTGTGGGTTTGTTTGTTTCTTTGTTTTACCTTAGGGATCTCATTCATGGCTTCTTCAATTTTTTTTTTTCTAAGAATGGGTTATTTAAATATTCCATTTCCTCTTCTGTTAATCTGAGTAATTTATACTTTTTTGTAAATATTTGTCCATTTCATTTCAATTGTCAGTTTTATTGGCATAAAGTTGGGCAAAAATGGCTCTTAATAAGTGCTTTAATTTCATCTTCATTGGTTATATATTTACCCCTTTCATTTTTGATACTGGTAATTTGGTTTTCTTCTTTCTTTCTTTTTTAATTCAAGTTAGCCAGTGGTGTATTTTTTCCCCATAAACAAGCTCAAAGTTTTATGTATTAATTCAATGGTTTTTGTTTTTTGTTTTTCAATTTTATTCATTTCTCCTTTGATTTTTAGGATTTCTATTTTAGTGTTTAAATGGAGATTTTTAATTTGTTATTTTTGGGGGGAAGGCTTAGTTGCATGTCCAACTCATTGATCTGTTCTTTCTCTCTTTTATTGACGTAAGTATTTAGGGATATAAATTTTTCTTAAGTACTGCTTTGGCAGCATCCTATAAACTTTGATATGTTGTCTCATTGTTGTCATTATCTTCAATGAAATTATCAATTGTTTCTATGATTCATTCCCTGACCCCTTCATTCTTTAGTATTAGATTATTTAGTTTCCAATTAAATTTTAATCTATTTATTGTGTGTAATTTTATTGAATGTAATTCTTATTGCATTATGATCCAAAAAGGGTACATTTAATATTTCTGCTTTTCTGCATTTGTTTATGACATTTTTATGCCCTAATACATGGTCAGTTTTCATGAAGGTGTTATGCACAGCTGAGAAAAAGATATTCCTTTCAATATTCTCCAGAAGTCTGTCACATCTAACTTTTCTAAAATTCTATTCATCTCTTTAACTTTTTCCTTGTTTATTTTATAGATTTAAATATGTCTGACAGGGGTAAACTTTAGTCCCCCAATGAAACAATTTTACTGTTGTAAAATTTTGAAGACGACTAATGTGATCAAAGGGCAATGTCTTGACTCATGCATGAATTGGATTTAAGTGAGGCAGAGTTGCACAAAGTCGTTAGCCTCACTCTATTCCAGAGTCATTGGAGTCCAGTGGCAAGATAAAAGTCAAGAGGACCAGTGATGGCCCAGGATGCAATGAATGACCTTGGTGTCTTTGATTTTTGACCAATGCCCTCAGCACTCCACAGCATCTGCGTCAGCAGACTTCCTACCCATTGAAATAAATTGTTCTCATTCACCCTTTCCACCAAAGGAAGTCTTCACGTGTTTGGAGAAGACACCATTCAACTTACCGACAGGTTTGAGGCCCATTGGTTACCCTCAACCTGGTTTGACCTGTCTGCTGAGACAGTTTACCAGGGTGTGGCCTCTGTGCATACTATAGCTTCTTGGAGTCACAGGTTGAGTGCCAGGTAGACACCAAAGGTGGATGAGCAACCCTGAAAAGGGCTCAGCAAGCCCTCACACCAGAGGTGTAAGTCCTCCTTGAATACCTCCTACACCCCTATTTTTCTCCTATAATTCATTTAACTTTTCCTTCAAGAATTTGAATGCTATACCATTTAGTGCATATATGCAAGATGCTTCTATATGTTCAGTATTGATATTAAGTCATTATCTAAGGTACCTTTTAGCAAAATGTCATTTTCCTGAATATCTCTTAATTAGGTCCATTTTTGCTTATGCTTTGCCTGAGATTATGATTGCTACCCTTGCCTCTTTTACTTCAGCTGAAGCATAACAGATTTTGCTCCAGCCCCTTGTTTTAAGTCTGTCTTTCTGCTTCTGACCACTGCTTCTCTTAGTCTGCCCTCCCATTTATCACCCTCTCTCTTTCCCCCCTACTTCCCTGTTAGGTAAGATAACTTTTTAAACCCAACTCTGTGTGTGTGTGTGTGTGTGTGTGTGTGTGTGTGTACTCTTCCCTCCTTGAAACAGTTCAGATGACAATGAGGTTCAAGTGTTGCCTGCTCCCTCCCCAATTTCCCTTCTATTGTAAAAGCTCTTCCTTGCACACCTTTTTTATGTGACGTAATTTTCCCCATTCCTCCTCTCCCTTTTCCTTCTCTTAGTGCATCCTTCTTTCTCACCCTTCCATTCTTCTTTTGACATCATCCCAATATAATAGACCCACACTCATGCTGTCTGTCTAAAAAGACTCCTTCTAATTGCCCTAATGATGAGAATCTTCTTAAGAGTTATGTGTATCATCTTCCCATATGGAAATGTAAATAGTTTAACCTTGTTAAATTTTTATGATCTTTCACTCATGTTTACCTTTTTATGCTTCTCTTGCATATTGTGTTTGAATGTAAAATTTTCTATAACAGCACTTGTCTTTTCATCAGGGAGGCTTGAAATTCCTCTATTTCATTAAATTTCCATTTTTCCTCCTGTAGGAGTATACTGAGCTTTTCTGGAATGTTATTATTGGCTATAATCCTAGTTCCTTTGCCTTCCAAAAAAATCATATTCCAAGCCTCTGCTCTTTTATAGTTATAACTGATAAATCTTGTGTGATTCTGACTGTGGCTCCACAGTATTGTAAGTATTTCTTCCTAGTTATTTGCAATATTTTCTCCTTGATCTGGGAACCCTGAATTTTGGCTAAAATATTACTAGGATTTTTCATTTAGGGATTTCTTCCAGGAGATAACCAGTAGATTCTTTCAATTTCTACTTTGTCCTCAGGTTCTAAGACATCTGGGTAGTTTTTCTTAATAATTTCTTGAAATTATATGATGTCTAGGCTCTTTTTCTTTAATCATGGCTTTCAGATAGTCCAATAATCTTAAATTATTTCTCCCCAATCTAATTTCCAGGTAAGTTGTTTTTCCTATGAGATATCTCACACTTTCTTATTTTTTTTTAAGTCTTTTGACTTGGTTTTATTGTTTCTTGATGTCTTATGGAGTCATCAGCTTCCACTTGGCCAATTCTAATTTTTAAGGAGTGATTTTCTTCAGTTTTTACGAAGATGTTAATTCTCTTTTAATAATTTTCTTTCAAGGACCCACATGTACAAAAATATTTATGGCAGATCTTTTTGTGGTCTCAAAAAATTGTAACTTAAGGGGATGCCCATCAATTGGGGAATGGCTGAACAAGTGGTAATACAAATGTAATGGAATACTATTGTGCTATAAAAAACAATCAACAGTTGTATTTCAGAAAAACCTGGAAAGATTTGAATGAACTGATGCTGAGTGAAGAGAACAGAACCAGAAGAACATTGTACACAATAACAGCCATGTTGTGTAATGACTAACTTTGATAGACTTAGCCTTTCTCAGCAATACAATGATCTAAGATAATTCCAGAAGATTCAAGATGGAATATGCTATCCACATCCAAAGAAAGAGCAATGGAGTCTGAATGCAGATCAAACCATACTATTTTCTCTTTTTTTTCTTTCTTGTGGTTCTTCTCCTTTTGTTACGATTCTTCTTTCATAATGTGACTAATGTGGAAATAAGTTTAATATGATTGTAGATGTATAGCCTATACCAGATTGTTTACCATCTTGGAGAGTGGGGAGAGGAGGGGAGAGAAGGGAGGGAAGGAGGGAGAAAAAAATTCGGAACTCAAAATCTTATAAAAGTGAATGTTGAAAACTGAAAAAAAAATCACGTTGGCAGCTGTGTAAAGGATAAATTAGAGTGAGGAGGGGCAGCTGGGTGGTGCAGTGGATAGAGCACCGGCCCTGGATTCAGGAGGACTTGAGTTCAAATCCAACCTCAGACACATAACACTTACTAGTTGTGTGACCCTGGGCAAGTCACTTAACCCCATTGCCTAACCCCCCCAAAAAAATTAGAGTGAGGAGAGACTTGTGGGAGGAAAAATAATTAGGGGGCTATTGCAATAGTTCAGGCAAGAAGTAAGGGGTAAGACCATAACTCTTCTGGGGTTACGCCCTGCCACCTACTTTGGAGACCACTACACTAGAGAAGGCTGATCTCAAGCTATTTATTGACAATTGCCAATTTTGCTAAGCCTCTATTAAATATACGGATCATGTAGTATCTCAGCAAGGAGTACACACTGACCCAAAGAAAATGGAAGCACTCCTTAAATGTCCATGTCCAAGAAACCTACAAGATTCAAGAACCTTTCTAGGATCTGCAGGTTATTCTCACCAATTTGTAAAAAATTATGCTGCTATTGATAAGCTGAATGATCTTATTTGTGGATATATGATTAGAGAGAACAAAAGTAGAAGGTCATGAGAGGCCCATAGATTCTTAACTCTATGATTTGGAGATTAAGACACAATAATAGCACCCATACTCTTCATGAGAAGAATATTAAAACTGAGGTTATATTTCTCCTAACGGTTAACAAATTACAGATAAGTGTGAAGAAGTTTTTAAAGATTTGGTGAATTGTCTCACATATGTAATATTTTTGGCCTTTGCAGATCCAAAAAAGGCTTTTCATATACAGATGCTAGCTTAGAAGGCTTAAGGTCCTAAGTCTTGTACCTAGGTCCTTGTCTTGTACTAAGAGAGTGATGGCCATCAGAAACTGACTGCTTCTGACAGTAGAAGACTTAGTGGCAGAGGACTAAGAGACTCACTATCCCACATACAAATTGGAGCTCTTAGCTTTGAAGTGAGCTGTCACCAAAAAATTCAAAGACTATAAGTATGAAGCTAAATTTAAAGTATGAACCAATAACAATCTTCTGACTGTATTTTGAACAGTGCCAAGTTAGATGTTGTTTATCAGGGGTGAATAGCAGCATTAACTCTGAATTAATTAAATTCAAAATACTCTACCAAGCAGAGAAAACTAATGTGGATCCTGATGCTCTGTCTCAAAAACCATGTGGCCCTAAAACTATAGTAATACCTAAGGATGGAGGGAAGGCTGTAGGTGATACCCAGGGAGCTAGTCCAAATCAAATGCCAGTGTAGCTAAGAGCTTGAGACTTCTACCAGCCAGCATTTCAGCAGCATGTGTGGATCTTGTTTAATCAGACTAACAAGTTTTGCTTCAATTGCCTGGAAGAGAGAGCAGATAGTTGATAAAGGACTATAAGAATAACACAAATCAAGAAATAAGGAAATGAAGCTAAACAACTCAAATTTTATTCCCGGGAAAGTACCTTATTGCCAGGACAATTGCAGAAATTAGAGCTATGTCACTGATCCTCTACAACGTACTAGAAAATCATTAGTGTTACCCAGTGCATCTCCATCTATGACCACGAAAGCACTATGTGACGACTTTCTATAAATAGAAAAAGAGACAATCCCAGAGCTATTTTAATACAACAACAACTCATTTTATTGGCTTTTAATGTCAGCAGGTATCACAGAGTGTAAGAATTGTACTTGATATGCTTAGAGAAGTGTTATCAATTCATGCTAATGGGGCAGTTAGGTGGCAAAGTGGACCCCACTGGGCTTGGAGTCAGAAGTCCTGAGTTCAAATAGGGCCTCAGACACCTAGTAGCTTTGTGACTCTGGATAAGTCAAACTGCTATCTGCCTCAATTTCCTCATCTGTTTAAAGAAGATAATAGTAGCATTTAGCTCCCATGGGTCTTGTGAGGGTCAAATGAGATAATATTTTTAAAATGTTTAGCACGGTGCCTGGCAGATAATGGTTGGTTAACAAATACTTGTTAATTTTTTTTTCATTTGGAAAATATTTAAATATATTTAAAATAACATTTGGGGCAGTTACGTGGCATAGTGGATAGTGCTAGGCCTGGAGTCAGGAAGCATCATCTTCCTAAGTTCAAATCTGGCCTTAGACACTAGCTCTGTGACCCTGGGCAAATCACTTAACCCTATTTGCCTCAGTTCCTCATCTGTCAAATGAGTTAGAGAAAGGAAATGGCAAACTACTACAGTATCTTTGCCAAGAAAACCCCAAATGGGATCACAAAGAATCAGACATGACTGAAAAATGGCTGAACAACAGCAAAATAACATTTAAAATATTAAACCATTTGTTTAGAACTTATAAGCATTGATTTTTTTTATCCCTGTTAGAAGATAGTAAGAATATAAGCCAGATTTTAGTAGTAATTAGGCAGTGGATACAAAGGGGAAAAACTTAATTTCTCATCAAAGAATATATTCAAATCCTATTTCTGCCATTTACTACCTTTGGGACCTTGGGCAAGTAGCATCCTTTCTGGAGATCTGGGTCCTGCCTCCATTACTTACTAGTCTCATGATCTTGGACAAGATTCCTCACCTCTTTAGGGCTCCATTTTCTTAAGTGTAAAATCACAGGGTTGGACTAGATAACCTTTAAAGTCCCTTCCAGCTCTAAATCTATAATCTACATTTGGTAATTTTTTTGGAGGCATTCAGGGTTAAGTGACATATGCATGGTCACACAGCTAGTGTCTGAGACTTCATTTGAACTCAGGTCCCTCTGATTCCTGGGCTGGTACTCTGTTCACTGCACCACCTAGCTGCCCCTAAATCTATAATCTATGATTTCACCAGATATACATAAATCCAGTAAGGAACAAGAAAACTCACAGTTGTTGGAACACTATGAAAGTATTTTTCCAAGTATCAATTCCCTGCTAGGATCTATTCTGGCCAATTTAGGGTCTTTAAAGGCAGACTAGCTATAGAAATGTTAGTTTTGGCAAATATTAAGGAATCAAGAACATATCAAGAACCTTCAAAGAGACCCACAACCTGAGCATTACAATTAAACTTTGATCAACATATAGAGAACACTAAAACCTAAACAAAAATCTCTGTGGCATTTTTAGTTTATATGTACAACTATAACAGATGTGATGCCACAGATTTTACACCATATTTACTAATGTTTGGGCAAGAACCATAAGAACTACACTTTCCTATTGACTTATGTTTTATGGTCTCTTCAGGGTTGAAAAGGTCATAGTTAATCACAATCAATACATTTCATCATTGAGAGAAATACTGAAAAAAAAAGTTTTACCAATTAGCTATGATGTCAGCTCAAGAGAATTCTGATAGTTAAAAAAAAAAGTATGATATCTGAGTTCATTATTAAACACTACAGCAAGGTAGTAGAATTTTACTAAGAAACCTTAGGGTTCAAGGAAACCACAAATTAGCAGATAGACAGAGATCTACTCATTAGCAAGTTGTTGAGAGACTGGGCAATTGGCCAGTGTATAAAATAATCCAAAGAGTGGTCAGGGCTCTATAAAAACAATTTATAGAAATTTCCATCAGTAAGAATTATATTCCCTGCTGAGCAAGAGGAAAGTAATGATAAGCAATTAGTTAATTGGACTCTGAAGAGAAGAAAGAGACAATCTGACAACTAGACTGAACTGGGCATTAGCTAAAATGTGATACTTTCAGTGGAGTGGAAGTAAGAATTGTTATTCATATAATTAGATATAATATATGATTCTGCTTTGTATTTTTTATGTGCTTACAATGTATGCATGTATTATTACTATATTTAGCTATTATTGTTTTTTCTTCCTTGCATATACTGTTGTGTATACATTTCTGTGTGCATTGATGTGTATATATTATGTTCTTTATATAGTTTAGACATTTAGCCTGTGTGATGTTGCCCATTATATGTTTAATATGCACATATGTTTATATATTTATATGGATTTGACATATATAATTTTTCAGGGATTCAAAAATTATTGGCCATGAGGAGGCATGTAACCCCAACTTCAACAAGCCACTTACATAGACAATAAATAGTGTTACTGCATGTTTTTTTTTCAAAAATTTAATTTTAGAGGTAATTACAGTTAATCCACCAGATGTATTACAAAACAAATGCTGAATTTGAAACAGATAAACAGATAAACAAAAAGAAAAGATATTTCAATGGAATTAGAACACAATGATCACCTTACGCATATGACTTTATTTCATGTTATGAACAAATGTCTAAAAGTTAATGTGGGAAGTTCTTGTATTCTTCTATTGTCAAATGCCCAAATTTGCAGCCCAGGGTAAATCCAATCAATGATGTCCATGAGCAGGAGCCCCTGAATCTCAACCTTTCAAAGCTTTACTTTTTTTTAATCATCATTTCTTATTTTGTAAACAACGTACCCCATCACACCCATCCAGATCTCCTGGTAAACCTGGGTATGGTAGGGTTTCAGTGAAGTCCAAACATTTTTAATAAAGTTCTGATACATCATGACTAGTTTCTGCAAAGAAGGACTGAACAACGGAGCCTGGGCAGGCAATGGAGAACAACCAAAGGTCAAAGGCTTGGAAAGGTCATCCTGTCGCTGTATCTTAAAAGACGAATGGAACACCGAAGAGAGTGTCAATTTAACTGACATTCTGGAGATACTATTAGCTGTCATGACTGGAGAGAGACTGAGCATAGAAGTAAAGGACTAAGAGGGCTTCTTTCCTGAGAGAAATGTTGTGAGGTAAAGAATTTCAAATGTTTAATTTGTCCCTCCCATTGTCCTCCCACATTGAGCAATAACAACAACAACAAAATTAAAAACCCTTATCTAAAATATGCATAGTCCAATAAAACAAAAGCATCCATTGGCAATGCCAAAAATGTATGTTTCTCTGCATGTTGAGTTCACTACCTCTCTGGCAAGAGGTTAATGGTGTGTTTCATCTTCAGTCTTCTGGATTTGTTATTTTTCATTGCATTGATCAGAGTTCTAAGGTCTTTCAAAATTGCTTTTTCTCTATAAGGTTACTATTGAATAAATTGTTCTAGTTCCAGAATTGGAGAGTGAGAGATGAGAAGGAAATGGAACCCGTGCATACAGTTTGATTGGAAGGAGAAAGTGGAGGAGGAGTGAAGTGAACAGTGGCTGGGCCTTTACTGAAATAATGGTCCAGTGAGCCAGTTACCATCAGACTAGCAGGGCCCAAGGACAAGGCAAGTTTCTCCAGGGTACGGTCTCTGGTATTGATAGTGAGAACGTGATCAGAGGTGGGTATGGAGGAAGTGGCCAGAGAGAAGGGAGTGAGGCAAAGCATGGCTGGCGCTTTCCTGAAAGAGTAGTCTAGGAGAGGCAGTCATCAATCAGGAGAGCAGGCCCTATTGCTATACTTTTAATAATTGTAAAGACAGTAACACTGGCTTTTATTTAACGTCTTTAAGCCTATGAGACTAGGGAGTTTGAAAAAGAGGAGATAATGTTTATAGGTAAAGAGACAAGTCAAGTCAAGAAAAGGCATGTTTTTAAGCATGTTTACTATGTTCCAGGAACTGAGTTCCATGCTGGTGACACAAAAAGAAAAAACAGTCCCCAATCTGAAGGAGCTCACAGTTTAATGAGAGAGACAACTTGCAAACAACTATACATAATATCTATATCAACTTATAAATATATAATATAAATTTTTACAAAGATTATATATTAACGTAGTAGGAGGTAACTGATATGACATGAGGAGGAGGTAAGAAGGGGCTCTCAGTAAATAGCCTCAATTTTTTTCAGTGAAATAGGAGGCAAAGTTCTCAGCTGAATGTTGGAGATTAGGGAGAGCCATGGGAAGCTTGAGGAGGAATGAAAAGATTTAGAAAAGTCACTGTGGTGAGTGGGACAGTAAATCAGTTAGGGAGGTATAAAAGGATTGTCTTGCTGTAGTGAGGGCCCAGTTGAGATTATATAACCAATTTAGAGTCAGCATAGCTTCATGGTTTTCTCCAGCTTAATTCAGTAGCTTATGAGTAGGAACAAAGGCAGCAGACAATGGGAGTAATCCAAGGCTTGGCAGGGCAAGATCTTCAAGGGAAGAAGATAGTTTAGAATTGAACTGGTTCACCAAGGGGTAAAGATGAGGAAGGGAGGAGATGGTAGCCAGCATAGTGCTTATGGCCTGGGAAAGAAATGACAAAAGAAGTCACAGTAAGAGGGAATAAGGTTTGGGCTTGTAAGGTAGAGGAGAAAGTAGAAAGACAAAAGATTATGATCAGATCACTTCAGATTCATAAAAATGGAAGTAGAACACTTGTGGGTGATGGCAAGATCACATATAAGGTATGTGTGTATAGTTTAGGTCAGGAGGAGGAGTAGGTCATGGGAAATGAGCAAGTTGAAGAACTGGGAAATTAGGGTGTTTGAGAAAGGATCAACACTTATGTTGAAGTCCCCTAGTATGAGAGGGCAGGAGAAGAGAGAGGAGAGGAAAACTGTGCCAGGTACTGAACTCATTGAAGGAGGATGAATATAATGATGACAGCGATCAGAATCTTGACTGAGTGATAAATATGAAATGAATGACCCTTAACGGAAGAGAGATTACTCGGTGATGATGGTTGAGGGATAGGCTGGAAGAAGCAATGGGGTCCAATGAGTATTCTGACTCCGCCATCATAACCTGCAAGGTTTCTCTGATTTTTATAACCCGGGGTGAGAGCACGGAGATAATTAATTAATTGAGAAATAATATCTTTTTCTATTAATTTATGAGGTCATATGAGAACATACTCCTTGATTACCTTAGAATTTGGGAGGAGAATAAGATAATTAACTAAATATAGGGCTAAGAGATAGAGGTTTGATGTTTGATGTTTTTTCAAGTCCTGAGCTAAACGTGGGGGTGCAGCCTCTAAGCCTTAATGAATATACAGGATGTCCCAAAAATCTTAGTGCAGCTTGAAGCCACTGAACGCTTAGGGACTCTTTGTATAAATATCTGGTGCCGGGGAGCCAGACCGGAACACTGGTGGGGTGCCTGTGTGTCTGCACGGGATAGATAATATTCTTTGCACAGCAAACCCAGGCCTGATGTCACATCAGTCAACCAGCATTTAGTAAACCCTTACTATGTGCCAGGCACTGTGCTAAGCGTTGAGTTTACAAAGAAAGACAAAAAAAGAAAAAAAAATAGAGACGTGAGACCGCCAATCAATCCACAGGCATTTAGCAAGCTTCTATTTTGTACCCAGCACTCTGCTAGGCCCGGAGGATACAAACCTCGGAGTGCCTATTTTGCTTTGAGGGAGACCACATTTACCCAACACGTGGGGCAGGAAGGCCTTCAAGGCCTGGCGGGGTGAGAGGGTGGGGAGGGAACAGAGGAAAGGTCTGATGGAGGGAAGAACTGCATTGGGTTGCAATGAGGGAGAAAAACTAAGGGTGGGGGAAGGACCGGATCTCACCAACCGGGGTTGGGAGGTGGGGGGGCCCCTCCGCGCTTTCGAAGTACGCAGGCGTAGTAGCCTCACCCGGGGTTTCTTCCCCTCCCCTCCCCCGCCCTCTTTCTTTTCCGCTCCCCGCGCCCCCGCCCCCCTCCATCCCCATCTCGCTCTCTCCTTCCCCTTTAAGCTCCCGACTGGTCGGTCGCGTCGCCGCTTCATGAATGGAGCCCACGTGACCAAACATCATGTGACGTCTGTGGAACGGCGGCGGCTGTGGCGGCTGTGGATCCGCGAGCCTGGTCCCGTCCCGGCCTCAGCCCTTGTCCGGTCCGGTCCGGTCCGGTCCGGTCCGCCGCGGTCCGGACCAGCGCAGCGCCGTGCGGCGCCGCCCCACCCCGCCCCGCCCCGCCCGGCCTCCGCGCAGCCCAGGCCCGGCGCCGCCGCCCAGCCCGCCGTCCCGTTCCGGGTCCGAGTCTCCGCCCGCCCGCCCGCCCGCCCGGGCCCGGCCTCCCTCCCTCCCTCCTCCCCTGCCCCCCGCCCGCCCGGTCCGGGCCTCGGCCCCGCTGTGTGGTGAGTACCGCGCGGGTTGAAGGGCGGGCCCGGGCCCGGGGCTGCTGGCGGGCAAGGGCAGGGCGGGCGGGGAAGTGGCCGGGGCACCCGGGCGGTCTGGCCAGCCGGGCCGCCGGGGTGGAGCCGGGCGGGGCGACCCGGGAGCCGCCCTCGGGGCCCCGGGGGTGGGGGCAAGGCCGGGCCCATGGGCGTCACGTCCAGCCGCGCCGTGCCCGCCAACGGAGCCAAGCCCCCGTGCCTCGGTTTCCCCTTGGAGCCGAGTTCGGGGTTTCGGCGGTTCTCGATGATGGGGGGCGGGATGAGTCCGGTTTGCACAGTCCTAGGAGGACCGGAGCATGCGGACCCGCTTAAGTCCTGTCTGGGGGTGCTAATGTACGTGAGTAAATGCCGGAGGTGCGGTTCGATAGGGCTGACCTCCCCCGACCGACCCTGATGGGCCAGGGAAGGTGAGTCCCACGCATGTTGGTGGGGAAGGCCATAGCACAGTGTGGTTGCAGAGAGCTTTGACCGAACAAAGCTGCTGATTCATCAGGTGTCTGTGTCAGCATCTTCCCGTGTGTTAGGGCCTTTTAAGAAGACTGGAGGAAAGAGAACTGCGAGGGTGGGGAGGGAGGAAGGGTCAAAGACCCCTCAGCCCAGGCCCTTGTAAACTCTCCTTCCCGAAGCTGATGGCAGAGCCTGGAGCAAAGACTTGCTGACTCATCAGCATGAGGTCACTGGAGGCTCATCCTCATGCCCGGGAGAGATTTGACGGTGCGGGTGACAGCACTAACGGGGGAAATTTGGAGGGAAAAAAGTGAAACGAGTGTAAGCCTAAGGGTGTTGTTATTGTGGACCGGGCTATTTAAGTTTCAGTTGGCATCAAAGAATACGAAAGCTGGAAAGAATCTTAGACATCATGTAGTCCAACCTCTAAATTTTGCTGGTGAGAAAATTGAGGCAATCTCCTGGGCAGAGTGAGGAAGGTTGGAATGTGTCATGTTAAAAGTTTCCTCACAGAGTAATAGACCAGATTCTAGAGCCTTGAGTTCATACTCTCCCACCCCAACAGATAATTGGGAGACAGCACTTTACATTCTTTTTTTTTAGTTACCAGGACTAGTCCCAGGTCAAGGACACTTCCTAAAACTGTTCTGTAGTTCAGGGACACATCTGGAAGAAGAAGGCAAAGGACCTTGTCCACATGACTGATGCAGCAAATCAGACTGGGTGGCTGTGAAGGAAGGAGTTGTGGGGAGAAGAAGGTGTGTGTGGAGAATATATGGGGAGCAAAGAGTTGAAACGTGGTATTAGTGGACCCTGAGGAAGAGCAAAGAAGAGAAAGGTGGGAGAAAGCTGGCTTGCAAAGACACTTTTCCGATGTTCTGGGAAATGGCAAATGAAGGAAGCAGCAGGACTTGCTGGGAAGTCTGGGTGTGCTTAGGGTGAGCAAATTTTCAGTCCATACTTTGTGACCTGAGACCTAGATTGAAGACAGTGGGTGGTCTGGTGCAAAGAGGCTTATGCTAGAGCAAAGGGCTATGTGGCGAGGAGCAGGAAGGATAGAGAGACCATGAACCTTAAGACTATATGAGAGAGTACTTCCTGACTAGGGTTTATGAGGCCAATATTTGTAGAATGGTGATATAGGTGAGTAAGAGAAAGGTGCTGACTTCTTTAGAGCCAAGTATTCTATGATTTGGGGGATTGGGTATTTTAAGGGATTAGCATTGTTTATAGTAGACTCATGTGGATATTTCCTGGACCTGGATGGATTGATAGTACGAACACACACTTTGACCGTGGTTGTCTGGCCAGAGGTCACCAGAAAGACCTTTTCTTGCTTCTCCTCTCTTCTCCCACTTAGCCCCATCCCAAAGAAAGAGTACTAACCTACTGACATTGGTGTGGGAAATTATGCCACCAGAGATTTAGTACTTTGGCTCAAGGCATTTTCCTTCTGTTAAAATACATATATCCTTAGGAAGGATAACACTTTAAATTTAATCAATCATTTCTACTTTGGTGTAAGTTAGTTTATTAGGTATCTCCCTGGGCTTAGGTTTTGACCAGGGGAAGAAAGACCTTGGGAACCCAGTGGGGTACAAATGGAGCACAGAAGAGGAGATAAGAGTAGCAGGAGTGGGTGTGAAGGTGTACAAGTGTAGGGAGCTGGTGGTACTGAAGTTTTCACAAACTTGTTGGTTGTACTGGTCACATGGTTTTGGAAATTAAAAGAGAATTAGATCTTGACCCAGGCTTTGACCCGTTAAGTGGTGAACAAAGGACTGACAGTTGCCTGACTTAATTTTAAGCTGGGGTCCCACTGGGTGAGAGGGACAGTTGATGTTGATAGGGACTAGATTAGCTTTTGGACCTTTTCTTTGCTCTGAACAGTACCTTAAAGTAAGTGTTGTTTTTTTATTTGAATTTGTTGAACAAGTGCAAGTCAGGAGAACCAGAATTGGGGGTTTGGTTCTCTTTGGAATTGTGGCCTTTGTGAAGTGAACCTTGTTTAGCTGATGATTAAACTTCCCACCTGATTGAAAGAGATGGGGCAGAACTCCAGAATGAACCCTCCTGAAAGATCTTGATGAAGATAGGACATTCCTCCCTGACCTTTCAGGAAGGAAGTTTTTGATCTTACTAGAGTATAAGAGGGTAAGTTTGGTCCAGTGTCTAGCTCTGATCAGGACTCCAGCAAGGAGAAAAGATGTTGAGGGAATTGGTGCCTAGTTTGCTTGAAGGGCAGAGAAGAGACTAAGAGTAGTACAGCTTCTTCCCTGATGCTGACTCTTTCATTTACTGACCATCTGGGTCCCTCTCAATCCAGGAACTACCTGGTGTCTTAGGACTTTCTTCATCACTTCCTCAAATCTTCTCCAGTTATGTATGGAATCATTTGCCTTGCATAAATGCCAGTGGGACCTTGGAGAGCTTCCCAGAGACCAAGCCTCTTTGCCTCTCTTCCCCCTAACCTGCTTAAAGAGTCAACTCTTTCCCTGAGAGCTCTTTCTCCTTGTCAAGAAGTTAAGGGTGACATCATTGTGTGTGTGTGTGTGTATTCTGGGTGGGCTAAAGGCCAAGGCTAGCAGGTTGGGTCTTTCTACCCTGAGCACACACCTCCAGTTTGAGTACACTCTCCAGTGCTCTCATAGGCGCATGTGTGTGTGTGCTCGTGAAAACACACACACACACACACACACACACACACACACACACACACACACA